>NC_048586.1:28270229-28302729 GCF_013265735.2 Oncorhynchus mykiss
TGTGTGTGGTGAATGTGTGTGTGTGTGGTGAATGTTTTTTTTTATTTTTTTTTTATTTTTACCTTTATTTAACCAGGCAAGTCAGTTAAGAACAAATTCTTATTTTCAATGACGGCCTGGGAACAGTGGGTTAACTGCCTGTTCAGGGGCAGAACGACAGATTTGTACCTTGTCAGCTCGGGGGTTTGAACTCGCAACCTTCCGGTTACTAGTCCAACACTCTAACCACTAGGCTACCCTGCCGCCCCGTGTGTGTGTGTGTGTGTGTGGTGAATGTGTGTGGTGAATGTGTGTGTGTGTGTGTGTGAGGCTAAATCACAGAGGTCATGTATATAATACTACTACAGGACTGTAGACATGACAGTCTTGTCTAACCAATGTAATTCCACTGTAACGTGATCAGGAGAAGGATTATAAGGTTATTACATATCTCCCTCTCTGAAACACCAGCTCGCCTCTCTCACTGCCCCGCTGCCAGAGACTCAGCTAGCTGCCAGTGTGTGTGTGTGTGTGTGTGTGTGTGTGTGTGCGTGCTCATTGGCCTGGCTTCATAGCCAATGTACACATTGGTGTAGGGTTAGGGCTTTGCCAAACATACCAACTGGTTTCCCAATTTCATTTCTCCTTCTCTTTATCTCTCTTCCTCTCTCTATCCCCCCCTCTCCCCCTTGTTGGTATCAGTACTGCAAAGAGATAATTATACAAGCCCACTGTCATCATCCGAGCTGGAGAGGAGCGAGAGCCTGTGCAGTTGAGAGATGACATCTCATGCTGTGTGTGTGTCAAAGAGAGATGCAGAAAGGGAGGAAGAAAGAGTGGAAAGGAGCGAGGGAGGGGTGAAGTTTGTCATAATGATGTCATGTATGTAAGGGGATGGTCCATGTAATATGCTATTCTCCAGTGTATGAGCTGCACCACACATAAACATTTTCATATGTTTTGGCAGCAGTGGTTTAAAGCACAGCCATTCTCTGGAATAGGATCACACACACACACACACACACACACACACACACACACACACACACACACACACACACACACACACACACACACACACGCACACACACACGGCAAGTCTCAGTTACTCTGTGCTGCCACCTGGATTTCATTTCTAACCCCTGCTTCCCTCTCTAACCACACTGGCATGCCTGTGTGTGTGTGTGTGTGTGTGTGTGTGTGTGTGTGTGTGTGTGTGTGTGTGTGTGTGTGTGTGTGTGTGTGTGCATCCCAGAGGGAACTCATACCAAGACAGTATTAGTGGAAAGAGCAAATCGCTGAGTCAAATTTGATCTATTTTAATTAGCATCATATCGCTGTACATGAAGACATAAAGTCATAATAGTATAAATCCTGGTTCCTACGTCCCACAGTGATCTCCTTTCAGAGAGAGAGGGAGAAATTTGTTCCTAACCTTGCGCCAGGGATAGCAGCTGAGTAGCTGTAGACCACAGACCTTTAGGAGTGGAAGCTAAAGGTCTGTGGAATGAAGAGGAGAAAGAATCCCCTCTAATGATGTAAAGAGACTTCCATATGTAGAAGACGTGAATGAAAAGAATACCTGGCTTTAGTAGAGGCCTTGAGAGAGCGAGAAAGAGAGAGAAAGAGAGGGTTAAAAGGAGAGAAATTATGAATGCTGTTGGTTGCCAAATAAATCACTATTATTGTAATAGAAAACACAGACTCTCCGTTCATCATTAAACTAAAGTTTCTCTTACCCAGAGCAGGCCTCTGTGTGTAAGAAATACTTATCCATTCATTTATCCACTCACTCTGATGGAGAATAATGGCATTTAAAGCCATACATTATAACACGTGTCACTTTAGCCACAATAATAACCATTGTTCAAGTGTTTCCCTATTCATCACAGCTTTGATTCAATGTTTAACCGCTGGGAGACTAAACTACATGATGTATGAGTATCCTGGTGTGTTTAGAAAATGAATTACTTCATTCTCTTTCCTCCCTTTTCCATCTCTTTCATCCCTCCCCCCTGCATCTCCCCGTCTTCTCAGTGGGAGGAGATCAGCGGAGTAGACGAGCACTACACTCCCATCAGGACCTTCCAGGTGTGTAACGTGATGGAGTACAGTCAGAACAACTGGCTGAGGACCAACTGGATCCCCCGCCAGTCGGCCCAGAAGATCTACGTGGAGCTAAAGTTCACCCTGAGAGACTGTAACTCCATCCCCCTGGTCCTGGGGACCTGCAAGGAGACCTTCAACCTGCTGTACATGGAGACAGACGAGGACCAGGGCAGTCACTTCAGAGAACACCAGTTCTCTAAGATCGACACCATCGCTGCAGACGAGAGCTTCACCCAGATGGACCTGGGGGACCGCATTCTGAAGCTCAACACGGAGGTCCGGGAGGTGGGGCCTGTTACGAAGAAGGGCTTCTACCTGGCGTTCCAGGACGTGGGGGCGTGTGTGGCCCTGGTGTCAGTCAGGGTCTACTTTAAGAAGTGCCCATTCATTGTCAGGAACTTGGCCTCCTTCCCTGATACCGTGCCAATGGACTCTCAGTCATTGGTGGAGGTGAAGGGCTTGTGTGTCAATCACTCCAAGGAGGAGGAGCCACCGCGTATGTACTGTAGTACAGAGGGGGAGTGGCTAGTGCCCATAGGGAAGTGTCTGTGTAACGTTGGCTATGAGGACAGAGGGAGCTCCTGCCAAGGTAAGACAGAGTTCTAATGTTCACTGAATGCATTTCCTTCTTTCTTTTTATACTTTTTTTCTCCCCCTCTCTCTCCCCTTTATTTTATCTCTCTCTTCCACCTCCCTCCCACTCCATTGCTGAAAAATACAGTGACTTCAACATTGGCTCTGAGTGTGTACAGTACCTTGTAATGTTTTGAAAGTGTGGTTTCAGCTGTGGTAAAGTCCTGATCTACTGCACATGTACACACACCTTATATCTGTCGGCCACCTCTGGCCTTCATTCTACCACTAGAAACCAGATACGGGATGTGTGTATGAGGGTTGAGAGAGGAGTTCTGTGTTTGTATATGGTACAGGGACCAGCTTGCAGTAGTTACTGTATATCAGTGAGCTCCTCCTCTCTCACCTCATCAGAACAGAGGAAGGATCATAGTTCTCTGTGTGTGTGTCTGCTGTTGGAGGCCATGGAGAGAGGGGGATATCAGAGAGAAGGGTGTGTGCTGCTGAGGACTGGGTCATGAAAGGTTACTGGGCTGGTGTTTTGGGTGTTTTGACTTGGGTGCAGGGCTGGGAAATAGGCCTGGAGAAGATGACGTTGTATCATATGGTGCTTAAAGATATTATAATATGGTGATATAGTGTGTGTTGGTTCCAGTGGGAGCCCAAAGAAATGACTACAGCTCCGACACGCCAAGAGACCATCTACTCCTCTTCTCTCCTTTCAGATGGGAATGTGCTGTGTTGAGCGCTACGTGAAGATATTGATCTACTCTCTGTGCATTCACTATTCTATGGATGCGTGTGTGGAAGGATGAATGAGCCATGTTTAGTGCAATGAAAGATCAAAGCGAATCTCATAGTTCAAGTTCTGGTGTCAAGGGTAACAGAGAGAAGCTCCTTTCCCTTAAAAGGAAGACAGACAAATGGTAGTGTGAGGCAATACCTCCTGCTGCGCTCTCTCTTTCTCTCTCTCACTCTCTCTCCTGTCAGTGTGAGTAGTGTGAATGTTTGGGTGTATTTGACAATCTCTTATTAGTTTCACTGACGACTAATGGAGTCTAATAAGGGCTTATGTTACGCCAGTCTGTGACAGCTGCTCTGTGACACACACACACACACACACACACACACACACACACACACACACACACACACACAGCCCCCCATGAACAGCGACAGCGAGGGGCCATGTGCGCAGCTCGTCCACCAGGCCCCTAGTGTTAACAGACAGATGAGTGTTGGGGGGCCAGTGTAATGTGCGGCGGGTAGCAGAGTGGCTAACGCAGGGAAATGTTTAGGTATCCAGACCTAATTCTCCTAGCAGTGTGTGTTAGTGTAACTCTGAGTACGATGAAGAGAAACGCTTTACTGCTATAGTTCACTGAATATTTAATGGAGTGTGTTTTCTTTGAGAAGTGATGCAGCATCTTCCATTCCTCTTTGCTGTGTGTGTGTGTGTGTGTGTGTGTGTGTGTGTGTGTGTGTGTGCGTGTTTTTATGTGTTTGTATAGGCCTCAGAGTGTATTTGAAGGATTTAGTAGAGTTTGTATTAAACTGTCATAATTATCCCTTTCCATAGCTCTGTGTGTTTGTTCAGAAATGTGTGTGAAGCTGAGGGATGTTTTCATAGTGAGGCTTCAAAAGAACACAAACACTCCGTCCATCTACACAGGTTTAGCCTGCTGCCGCCTATGTGTTGTGCTTCAGTGTATATGTGGTGTGTTTCAGTGTATATGTGATGTGTTTCAGTGTATATGTCTCAGTGTTTACAACGTGTATACACTGTGTATTTGTAGTGTGTTTTGGTGTATATGTGGTGTGTTTCGATGTATATGTGGTGTGTTTCGATGTATATGTGGTGTGTTTCGATGTATATGTGGTGTGTTTCGATGTATATGTGGTGTGTTTCGATGTGTATGTGGTGTGTTTCGATGTGTATATGTGGTGTGTTTCAATGTATATGTGGTGTGTTTCGATGTATATGTGGTGTGTTTCGATGTGTATGTGGTGTGTTTCAGTGTATATGTGGTGTGTTTCAGTGTATATGTGGTGTGTTTCAATGTATATGTGGTGTGTTTCAATGTATATGTGGTGTGTTTCAGTGTATATGTGGTGTGTTTCGGTGTGTGTGTGGTGTGTTTCGATGTATATGTGGTGTGTTTCGATGTATATGTGGTGTGTTTCGATGTGTATGTGGTGTGTTTCAGTGTATATGTGGTGTGTTTCAGTGTATATGTGGTGTGTTTCAGTGTATATGTGGTGTGTTTCAATGTATATGTGGTGTGTTTCAATGTATATGTGGTGTGTTTCAGTGTATATGTGGTGTGTTTCGGTGTATATGTGATGTGTTTCAGTGTATATGTCTCAGTGTTTACAACGTGTATACAATGTGTATTTGTAGTGTGTTTTGGTGTATATGTGGTGTGTTTCAGTGTATATGTGGTGTGTTTCAGTGTATATGTGGTGTGTTTCGATGTGTATGTGGTGTGTTTCAGTGTATATGTGGTGTGTTTCAGTGTATATGTGGTGTGTTTCGGTGTGTGTGTGGTGTGTTTCGGTGTGTATGTGGTGTGTTTCAGTGTATACAGTATGTGGTGTGCTTCAGTCTATATGTGTGTGTTTCTTTGTGTGTACACACACATGTGTGCGTGCATTCAAGCATTGTCTGCTAGCATTAAGAGCAAAGTTCAATGTACTTAAAGTGCTTTGCCAGTAATGTAACGTTGTCTGAGCACTGAAGGTCACCTCACTCAGGAGGGTCTCACTTAACTGGATCTCAACCTTGTAATAGGCTGTATCTGCTTCAGCCGTAGAGAGATGATGGGTAGACACCTCACCTTATCATGCTAGTAACAAACAGTTGTTCAGTGCAGTTTTATGGACAGACATTGTCGCCCAGTGGAGAGGAGTGACGCTGTCCTCTGGCGTTACAATGGACCAGAGTAGGTGATCTAGCACTGTTTTACTATCAGTGTAAGTCCTCCAAACTTAATTTGAGCTTAAAACAGCAAACACAGGCCGCTCAGAATCCAGCCGGATGTGTGTGTCACAGTGTGTGTGTGTGTGTGTGTGTGTGTGTCAGCAGCTGTTCGCCAGTTCCTCTGAGAGAGACGAGGGTTTACATTCCTGTTGGATTTACCAAGACACACAGTCCCCACACACACTAGTCCTTATTACTTATCAGACACACACACACACACTAGTCCTTATTACTTATCAGACACACACACACACACTAGTCCTTATTACTTATCAGACACACACACACACACTAGTCCTTATTACTTATCAGACACACACACACACACACTAGTCCTTATTACTTATCAGACACACACACACACACTAGTCCTTATTACTTATCAGACACACACACACACACTAGTCCGTATTACTTGTCAGACACACACACACACACTAGTCCTTATTACTTATCAGACACACACATGCACTCACACACACACACAAATTAAGGCACGTACACGCACGCACATGTACACGCACGCACACACACACACACACACACACACACTGTTCCCAGTTCTGAGCAATATATTGGTGCTGATCTATCGGCTCATGTGATGTTAGCTGTTGTTTCTACCCTGTCTTAGTTTATGTGTACGTGTGTGTGAAAGAAAGAACACTCTACATTTATCTTTCACCACTGATACCTCCTCTAGGCTGACACTGGCTTTAGAAGTGGTTTAGATGACTGTGGAGAAATTGATTGGTCTCTTCGTCTAAACACTGATGTTCATTAGCCAGATCATCTCCAGAACATCAGTAACACAACAATGGGCCAGTACTGGCTCTCTGTCAATATGGGCTCTGGTCATTATGGAGTTGTAACTGTGTAGCGATTTGATCTGTAGATGTTTCGGGTCTTCTTTTAGGCTGTGTGTGGGGGTGGGGGGGGGGGGGGTTGTGTTGCCATGGAGGCAAGCAGCAAGACTGCTCACTATTGCTCACACACTGTGTGTGTGTTCATGTGTGTGTGTTCATGTGTGTGTGTTCATGTGTGTTGAGCAGTTTGGGTCTCTCAGAATGCCAGCTCAAGCGAGTTCATGCCTAACACAGCGGACACAAAGACAGAAAATACATACACATAGAGGTCACACACTGGCCTTAGTCATACACGTGGCCTTTAGTTTGAGTGATACAGTCTCTGACATGTTTGTGTTGCATTGAAGGCAGGGTTGGGTAGGTTACTTTCTAAATGTAATCCATTACAGTTACTAGTTACCTGTCCAAAATTGTTATTAGTAACGTAACTTTTGGATTACTAAAATTCAGTAACATAATCTGATTACTTTCAGTCACTTTTAGATTACTTTCCCCTGAAAAGGCGCTGGTTAGCGTTTTTCGTCAATAATCTTGTTCTGAGGGCCTCCCGAGTGGTGCAGCGCTCTAAGGCACTGCATCGCAACCGGGTGCAGACATTTTTTGGTACCCTTCCCCAGATCTGTGCCTCGGTACAATCCTGTCTCGAAACGTTACGGACAATTCCTTTGACCTCAGGGCTTGGTTTTTGCATCCACTATCAACTGTGGGACCTTATATAGACAGGTATGTGCCTTTCCAAATAATGTCCAATCAATTGAATTTACCACAGGTGGACTCCAATCAAGTTGTAGAAACATCTCAAGGATGATCAATGGAAACAGGAAGCACCTGAGCTAAATTTCGAGTTTCAGAGCAAAGGGTTTGAATACTTATGTAAATAAGGTATTTCGGTTTTCTATTTTTAATACATTTGCAAACATTTGTTTTCGCTTTGTCAATATTGGGTATTGTGTGTAGATTGATAAGGGAAAAAAGTAATTTAATCAATTTCAGAATAAAGCTTTAATGTAACAAAATGTTGAAAAAGTCAAGGGGACTGAATACTTTCGGAATGCGCTGAGGATTAGCCAAATTGTTTTTCCTGAGCATAATCCAAAAATAAAGTACTTATTAGCCTACTCTCTTGTTTAAGATTTTTTTGGCATGAAGGACTCTTTGGGCTCTTTGCTTCGGGTTAAAAAAGAAATGCTGCTCTCGGAATGGCATGTTTTGAGAACTACCAAAAACTGTGCCAGTATAGAGCAGAATGGCACAGGGGAGTTTAGAAGGGAGGAACTCCCTCCACATTCTATTTCGTAGGCTGGGATCCGCACTGCAGCTGTTGCTTTCTACTGGCCGCAAAAAACAATGATTTATAACCATCTTAAATTTCTTGAATTCAATCATTATTGGGTTAAAATACACTTACATGTATACATTTGTGAACAGCCATCCACAACAACCACAACCCGTAAGGCGCAAATATCTAATTGAGAGAGCAGCAGTGTGATTCACATCAATGCGCTGTGAAGATATTAATAATAAGTGATATCCGTATTACCCGTAGACTACACCACTGCTGTCATCCTGACCTCCAAGTGTTTATTCAAGTTGGATAATCTTTGGACGCCGACAGCAGTCGCACCATTGGAAGACATAGCTTGGACTGTAGCCTACAAAAGCCTATTCCTGCTCTTTTCCCTCGATCCATCAAACCCATTCGGTGTGTCATCCTAGTGGTCTCTGACTTGTGGTCAGACTCGCTCAGATGGAACAAACTCAAACTTGCACCTTTTTTCAGTGTTGATTTGAATGTCATTGAGAAAACAGAAAGTTGTCGAATACAGTTTGTCACATCCTTTCTGAATTGAAAAGTAATCTTAGAAGTAATATGTAATCTGATTACAATGTTTTTTCTGGTATCGTAACGTATTCCAGTTAGAGTTGTTTTGTAATCCGTTACACCCCAAACCTGATTGGAGGTACACGCTCAAACACAATGGGTTACTGATTGCCTCGAAGAAAATCACATTAAAACACTCTGGCACAGACCCTACCAGAGCTACTGGTACTTCTTTCAGCCTCAATGAGGAGCGCTGAGGTGGACTGAAACCGTTTCTGAATTGGTCTAAACTTGTTGGAAATAGTTTGTAATGGACTCACAGTAAATGCTCTGTGGTGATCTTTGGCGGTCTGTAGTGGACTGGAGCAATCTGGAGTCGACCAAATAGGCTGTGGGGGTCAGAATGACGCAGGCCTGGCCCAATAGCTCATGGTCCCGGCTATAGAATCACAGTCTAACATGCATGCCTGAATCTTTTTGTGTGTGTGTGTGTGTGTGTGTGTGTGTGTGTGTGTGTGTGTGTGTGTGTGTGTGTGTGAGAGAGAGCAGAGGGAAAAACGATTAGTGAGAGGGTGAGGAGCAGTGTAAAAAAAGTGGTGTTCAATTGACATGTACACACACACACTCACATGTACACACACACTCACATGTACACACACACTCACATGTACACACACACACACACACACACACACTCTACTCCCTAGAGGTCCTGGTGTTATATAAGTGACAGCATCTCTAGAAGAACATGCACATGTTAGCGCTAGTGATAAAGTTGCTCCAGAACTTCAACCCAGTGCTTCTTGCAGTAGAGTGTGTGTGGTGTGCTTCTTGCAGTAGAGTGTGTGTGGTGTGCTTCTTGCAGTAGAGTGTGTGTGGTGTGCTTCTTGCAGTAGAGTGTGTGTGTTGTGCTTCTTGCAGTAGAGTGTGTGTGTTGTGCTTCTTGCAGTAGAGTGTGTGTGTTGTGCTTCTTGCAGTAGAGTGTGTGTGGTGTGCTTCTTGCAGTAGAGTATGTGTGTGGTGTGCTTCTTGCAGTAGAGTGTGTGTGTTGTGCTTCTTGCAGTAGAGTGTGTGTGTGTTGTGCTTCTTGCAGTAGAGTGTGTGTGTTGTAGTTCTTGCAGTAGAGTGTGTGTGTTGTAGTTCTTGCAGTAGAGTGTGTGTGTTGTGCTTCTTGCAGTAGAGTGTGTGTGTTGTGCTTCTTGCTAGCGTCTCTAACCTCCTCTGTCACGCTGGCTCAGCATTGGGTCCATCTCCTCCTAAGCCTCACTGGCTGGTGAGTGAGTGTAACCTCAGCTGGAGAGAGCATTGTGCATTCAGAGGCAGATCATAGTCTCACAGGGTTTTCACAGCAAGGAGGACTTTTCACTAAGGCTTTTCTAGTGAGGAATAGTGTGGACGTGTGTCTTTGGGATTTGTTATCCTGTATGTGATTTCACCTGGACCGGTTAGGGCTTGACACCTTAGCTAGGAGCGAATGTTGCACTCACCTTTAATAACACACACACATACACGCACACGCACACGCACACGTTCACTTTCCTCCTGAGACCACTGTCATTTAGACTGTTTGATTGTGCATATCATTTACGAGTTGGCCCCACTTATTTATGAACATCTTTGCTTGATGTCTTTTTTGGTGGGCTATGTGTTTAGGTGAGCAGACACCTGGGGCGATTGATTTGTGAGTTGCCCTTCATGCCTGCTCCCATATCCAATAATGATTATGTATCTCTTTGTGGCTAATTTGTATTACAGGTAGACCACACTGAAGAGGGCTGTGAAGTCGAAACGTCTGTGTACACTTTCCCCGATGCGTTGAATAATGAAGTCAACTTCATGCAGCATATTTTTGAGTTCGAACCAATTACACCTCTTTGTTAGCAAAGCCCTGGACTTATATTGTTCCTAAAGCGAGGTCATTTCCCACATGGAAGCTATCAGAGCCTGTGACTCCCTCTGTGTGTGTGTGTCACTGGCTTCTCTATCAGAGCCTGTGTGTGTGTGTCACTGGTTTCTCTATCAGTGACAGGGACACTCTGGTTATCCTGCACTACCCGACCCGGGGTTGTTTCCGTCATAAACCCTCAGCATGACTGTTTCCATGGACCTAGATGACTCCACCATGGGCCTGATCACACAGAGAATATACCTAGATTACTCAACCATGGGCCTGATCACACAGAGAATATACCTAGAATACTCCACCAAGGGCCTGATCACACAGATAATATATCTAGATTACTCCACCATGGGCCTGATCACACAGATAATATACCTAGATTTCTCCACCATGGGCCTGATCACACGGATAATATACCTAGATTACTCCACCATGGGCCTGATCACACAGAGAATATACCTAGAATACTCCACCAAGGGCCTGATCACACAGATAATATATCTAGATTACTCCACCATGAGCCTGATTACACAGAGAATATACCTAGATTTCTCCACCATGGGCCTGATCACACAGATAATATACGTAGATTACTCCACCATGGGCCTGATCACACAGATAATATACCTAGATGACTCCACCATGGGCCTGATCACACAGAGAATATACCTAGATGACTCCACCATGGGCCTGATCACACAGATAGTATACCTAGATTACTCCACCATGGGCCTGATCACACAGATAATATACCTAGATTACTCCACCATGAGCCTGATTACACAGAGAATATACCTAGATTACTCCACCATGGGCCTGATCACACAGATAATATACCTAGATGACTCCACCATGGACCTGATTACACAGAGAATATACCTAGATGACTACACCATGGGCCTGATCACACAGAGAATATACCTAGATGACTCCACCATGAGCCTGATTACACAGAGAATATACCTAGATTACTCCACCATGGGCCTGATCACACAGATAATATACCTAGATGACTCCACTATGGGCCTGATCACACAGAGAATATACCTAGATTACTCCACCATGGGCCTGATTACACAGATAATATACCTAGATTACTCCACCATGGGCCTGATTACACAGATAATATACCTAGATGACTCCACCATGAGCCTGATTACACAGAGAATATACCTAGATTAGTCCACCATGGGCCTGATCACAAAGAGAATATACCTAGATGACTCCACCATGGGCCTGATCACACAGAGAATATACCTAGATTTCTCCACCATGGGCCTGATCACACAGAGAATATACCTAGATTTCTCCACCATGAGCCTGGATCAGAGCAGCAAAGCTCAGGGTTCCACAAGGTCTAGTCTTCTATCACATACTCTCTCACACCCATCTGACAGGCTTTTCACATACTCTGAAACTAGTACCATTAGTGTGTTAACAGCTTTAGGTATACTCTGAGACCGTATTACCAAAACCTACCATTTCTGACAGCCAAGGGGAACTCTCCATGGCGTAAGTAAAGGAGATTGATATATAGTGATCTGTGTCCGATCGATAACTCTCCTCCAGCCATCATATTTGTGTTGAGACAGAGTCCAGATAAATCCCTCACAGTGACTGTAGACTAAATCTGAGTGTATTCTGCTGTGTGTGTGTGTGAGAGAGTGCTTTTGAGGGGAATGCAGATGGCAAGATGCCCCAAACACAGAAAATAAACAGCAACAGGCACAAACCCCTCCAGAGATATTTGACTTTTTGAGAATCCTCTCAACCCCATTCTACCGAAGCAAACTAATTAAAGTGTTTGCAGCCCACAGCAATAACACTGTCTCCAGTCTGCAGTGGCTGGGGGGCTCCAGAGGGAGAGAGAAGCTGTCTACGGTACATAACACAGAGTTCAGATCCCAAACATAGAGGTTTTATTAAAGACTCCATTCAGCCAGTCTAAACCAGGAATACACCACTGGGAGGAGAAAACAGAACAATAGTCTCCAGGCAACACCAGTGTGTGTGTGTGAGGGCCCCTGGCCCCCTGCCCCAGTGTTGTCTGTCTCTAGATCCTGGGCCAAGCCCCATACACAAGAGGAGGGCTTATTCAATATTTGATCAGGTTATCTTCCAGAAAAGGCTGACAGGGCTTGGGGCTAGACAGTAGGCCAGGCAGTACCTCTCTACAGCAGGCTCTGGTTCTCTGGTTCCTATGGTGCTGTTGACTTCAAAGCTGCTAACTACAGGCCAGGAATGCATCACTGGCCCGGGAGAGGTTTTGCGAGGGAGAAGGAGAAGGAAGAGGGTAGAAAGAGAGGGGTGGAGGGGTTCCAGATAGAGATGTGAGGGGGGGGGGGGGGGGGGGGGGGGGCTATTTGGGGAGACCCCCAGTGCTGGGTGGGGTGCAGGTTAGAAGTGGGGGTGACAGAGATGGGTGAGAGTGGTGTAGCTATGACAGCAGGACAAGAGGGGGAGACAGGTAAGAGGTAGACAGGTAAGAGGGAGACAGGTAAGAGGGAGACAGGGGAAGGTAAGAGGGAGACAGGTAAGAGGGAGACAGGTAAGAGGGATACAGGGGAGTGTAAGAGGGAGACAGGTAAGAGGGAGACAGGTAAGAGGGAGACAGGTAAGAGGGAGACAGGTAAGAGGGAGACAGGGGAGTGTAAGAGGGAGACAGGTAAGAGGGATACAGGGGAGTGTAAGAGGGAGACAGGAGAGAGGGAGACAGGGGAGTGTAAGAGGGAGACAGGTAAGAGGGAGACAGGTAAGAGGGAGACTGGTAAGAGCGAGAAAGGTAAGAGGTAGACAGGTAAGAGGTAGACAGGTAAGAGGTAGACAGGTAAGAGGGAGACAGATAAGAGGGAGACAGATAAGAGGGAGACAGATAAGAGGGAGACAGATAAGAGGGAGACAGATAAGAGGGAGACAGATAAGAGGTAGACAGATAAGAGGGAGACAGATAAGAGGGAGACAGATAAGAGGGAGACAGATAAGAGGGAGACAGATAAGAGGTAGACAGATAAGGAGACAGATAAAAGACAGTACTGTGCAGCCGTCTTCATCGACCTTGCCAAGGCTTTCGACTCTGTCAATAACCATATTCTAATCGGCAGACTCAGTAGCCTCGGTTTTTCTGATGACTGCCTTGCCTGGTTCACCAACTACTTTGCAGACAGAGTTCAGTGTGTCAAATCGGAGGGCATGCTCTCCGGTCCTCTGGCAGTCTCTATGGGGGTGCCACAGGGTTCAATTCTCGGGCCGACTCTTTTCTCTGTATATATCAATGATGTTGCTCTTGCTGCGGGCGATTCCCTGATCCACCTCTACGCAGACGACACCATTCTGTATACTTCCGGCCCGTCCTTGGACACTGTGCTATCTAACCTCCAAATTAGCTTCAATGCCATACAACACTCCTTCCGTGGCCTCCAACTGCTCTTAAACGCTAGTAAAACCAAATGCATGCTTTTCAACCGTTCGCTGCCTGCACCCGCACGCCCGACTAGCATCACCACCGTGGATGGTTCCGACCTAGAATATGTGGACATCTATAAGTGCCTAGGTGTCTGGCTAGACTGTAAACTCTCCTTCCAGACTCATATCAAACATCTCCAATCTAAAATCAAATCTAGAGTCGGCTTTCTATTCCGCAACAAAGCCTCCTTCACTCACGCCGCCAAACTTACCCTAGTAAAACTGACTATCCTACCGATCCTCGACTTCGGCGATGTCATCTACAAAATAGCTTCCAATACTCTACTCAGCAAACTGGATACAGTTTATCACAGTGCCATCCATTTTGTTACTAAAGCACCTTATACCACCCGCCACTGCGACCTGTATGCTCTAGTCGGCTGGCCCTCGCTACATATTCGTCACCAAACCCACTGGCTCCAGGTCATCTACAAGTCCATGCTAGGTAAAGCTCCGCCTTATCTCAGTTAACTGGTCACGATGGCAACACCCACCCGTAGCACGCGCTCCAGCAGGTGTATCTCACTGATCATCCCTAAAGCCAACACCTCATTTAGCTGCCTTTCGTTCCAGTTCTTTGCTGCCTGTGACTGGAACGAATTGCAAAAATCGCTGAAGTTGGAGATTTTATCTCCCTCACCAACTTCAAACATCTGCTATCTGAGCAGCTAACCGATCGCTGCAGCTATACATAGTCCATTGGTAAATAGCCCACCCAATTTTACCTACCTCATCCCCATACTGTTTATATTTATTTACTTTTCTGTTCTTTTGCACACCAGTATCTCTACCTGTACATGACCATCTGATAATTTATCACTCCAGTGTTAATCTGCATAATTGTAATTATTCGCCTACCTCCTCATGCCTTTTGCACACAATGTATATAGACTCTCTTTTTTTTGTACTGTGTTATTGACTTGTTAATTGTTTACTCCATGTGTAACTCTGTGTTGTTGTCTGTTCACACTGCTATGCTTTATCTTGGCCAGGTCGCAGTTGCAAATGAGAACTTGTTCTCAACTAGCCTACCTGGTTAAATAAAGGTGAAATAAATAAAAAAATAAGAGGGAGACAGATAAGAGGGAGACAGATAAGAGGGAGACAGATAAGAGGAAGACAGGTAAGAGGGAGACAGGTAAGAGGGAGACAGGTAAGAGGGAGACAGATAAGAGGGAGACAGATAAGAGGGAGACAGATAAGAGGGAGACAGATAAGAGAGCGAGCCAGATAAGAGGGAGACAGGTAAGAGGGAGACAGATAACAGGGAGACAGATAAGAGGGAGACAGGTAAGAGGGAGACAGGTAAGAGGGAGACAGATAAGAGGGAGACAGGTAAGAGGGAGACAGATAAGAGGGAGACAGGTAAGAGGGAGACAGGTAAGAGGGAGACAGGTAAGAGGGAGACAGGTAAGAGGGAGACAGGTAAGAGGTAGACAGATAAAAGAGTGAGCCAGATAAAAGAGGGAGACAGATAAGAGGGAGACAGGTAAGAGGGAGACAGGTAAGAGGGAGACAGATAAGAGGGAGACAGATAAGAGGTAGACAGATAAGAGGTAGACAGATAAGAGGGAGACAGATAAGAGGGAGACAGATAAGAGGGAGACAGGTAAGAGGGAGACAGGTAAGAGGTAGACAGATAAGAGGGAGACAGATAAGAGGGAGACAGGTAAGAGGTAGACAGATCAGAGGTAGACAGATAAGAGGTAGACAGGTAAGAGGGAGACAGGTAAGAGGTAGACAGGTAAGAGGTAGACAGGTAAGAGGTAGACAGGTAAGAGGTAGACAGGTAAGAGGGAGACAGGTAAGAGGGAGACAGGTAAGAGGGAGACAGATAAGAGGGAGACAGATAAGAGGTAGACAGATAAGAGGTAGACAGGTAAGAGGGAGACAGGTAAGAGGGAGACAGGTATGCATCCCCGGCCCGGGAGAGTGATTCGCTAAAATGAATTGATGACAAATACTTTAATCAGTAAGGTAGGTCACTCCCATAGAATTATATGGTCACCTCCACTGAGACCTACTTTGAATTGTGGATGTACCAGGTTTATATGCGCTGTGTGCAATAGGTTATGGGATTTCTGACAGAACTGTTAATTAGTAGTCCGGCTATGAGGCCTGTGTATTTTGTTCTGCCTGTACAGCTATGAGGCCTGTGTATCTTGTTCTGTCTGTACAGCTATGAGGCCTGTGTATTTTGCTCTGCCTGTACAGCTATGAGGTCTGTGTATCTTGTTCTGCCTGTACAGCTATGAGGCCTGTGTATCTTGTTCTGTCTGTACAGCTATGAGGCCTGTGTATCTTGTTCTGCCTGTACAGCTATGAGGCCTGTGTATCTTGTTCTGTCTGTACAGCTATGAGGCCTGTGTATCTTGTTCTGTCTGTACAGCTATGAGGCCTGTGTATCTTGTTCTGTCTGTACAGCTATGAGGCCTGTGTATCTTGTTCTGCCTGTACAGCTATGAGGCCTGTGTATCTTGTTCTGTCTGTACAGCTATGAGGCCTGTGTATCTTGTTCTGTCTGTACAGCTATGAGGCCTGTGTATCTTGTTCTGTCTGTACAGCTATGAGGCCTGTGTATCTTGTTCTGTCTGTACAGCTATGAGGCCTGTGTGGTTGCTGTGTGTTGCTTTCACATGTTTCTGGAACGGGATGTGGATGCCTGTGGTTATGGAGAAATGTTGAATGAAGCAACGAGCAGGAAAGGATGCAGAGCGATGTCAGGTTTAGGTTGACGTTTCAACAATCATCAGTCAGCATGTACAGCAGGGTTACAGATGGAGAGCTGAGAGCAGAAGTAACATTCTACAGTACTGTATCCCTCAGCTGACACCGTCAACCCCCACGTCCAACTCACTGCAGCTTGAGATGTGTGTGTGAGTCCTTGACCTCGCTGTATGAAGTGTGCTGTGTATATTGTTGTCTCCTATGTCTTAGTCAGGTTTGTAGGTAACACTCCACTGGGACCTGTGTGTGAACAGATCACCAAATAAACTAGATCTTTCCATCTGTCTCCACCAGCCAGGAAACTATCTGACCCAAGGATGCAGTTAGTTCCTCAGTCCAGTCATCACTTTAGGGAGAGCTGTGTGTGTGTGTGTGTGTGTGTGTGTGTGTGTGTCCTCAGCTGATTAAAGCCAGTCAGGCCTCAGTGATCAGGCATTTAGCCATCTCTCCAGTCTGAATGCCAAACACAACAGAGCATGCCCAGACCAGCCATGTGTGGAGACCGGCCAAGCTGATAGACAGAAGAGAAACCTGGGGATGAGGGGATGGAGGGAAGTGATTAGAAAAACCATGGCTGTGTTCACTAAGAAGAAAGAAGAGACAAAGCTTTGTAATGCAAAACAGAACTAAGTGTTCTGGATGAGTTCAGTTATACTCACCTCATGAACATAACCCTGGACTAGAGGTCATGAACATAACCCTGGACTAGAGGTCATGAACATAACCCTGGACTAGAGGTCATGAACATAACCCTGGACTAGAGGTCATGAACATAACCCTGGACTAGAGGTCATGAACATAACCCTGGACTAGAGGTCATGAACATAACCCTGGACTAGAGGTCATGAACATAACCCTGGACTAGAGGTCATGAACATAACCCTGGACTAGAGGTGATGAACATAACCCTGGACTAGAGGTCATGAACATAACCCTGGACTAGAGGTGATGAACATAACCCTGGACTAGAGGTGATGAACATAACCCTGGAATAGAGGTCATGAACATAACCCTGGAATAGAGGTGATGAACATAACCCTGGACTAGAGGTGATGAACATAACCCTGGACTAGAGGTGATGAACATAACCCTGGACTAGAGGTGATGAACATAACCCTGGACTAGAGGTGATGAACATAACCCTGGACTAGAGGTGATGAACATAACCCTGGACTAGAGGTGATGAACATAACCCTGGACTAGAGGTGATGAACATAACCCTGGACTAGAGGTCATGAACATAACCCTGGACTAGAGGTCATGAACATAACCCTGGACTAGAGGTGATGAACATAACCCTGGACTAGAGGTGATGAACATAACCCTGGACTAGAGGTGATGAACATAACCCTGGACTAGAGGTGATGAACATAACCCTGGACTAGAGGTGATGAACATAACCCTGGACTAGAGGTCATGAACATAACCCTGGACTAGAGGTGATGAACATAACCCTGGACTAGAGGTCATGAACTTAACCTTGGACTAGAGGTAGTTAACATAACCCTGGACTAGAGGTGATGAACATAACCCTGGACTAGAGGTGATGAACATAACCCTGGACTAGAGGTGATGAACATAACCCTGGACTAGAGGTCTTCTAAGGAGAGATTTTGTGTTGATTTTAGATCTACTTCCTGGTAGTGCTTCTGCAGAATGAAGCTGTTTCACAGACCCCATGGCATCCCTCCCTTCATCCTCTTCCTCCCTTCATCCCTCCCTATTCAGTCATCCTCTTCCTCCCTTCATCCCTCCCTATTCAGTCATCCTCTTCCTCCCTTCATCCCTCCCTATTCAGTCATCCTCTTCCTCCCTTCATCCCTCCCTATTCAGTCATCCTCTTCCTCCCTTCATCCCTCCCTATTCAGTCATCCTTTTCCTCCCTTCATCTCTCCCTATTCAGTCATCCTCTTCCTCCCTTCATCCCTCCCTATTCAGTCATCCTCTTCCTCCCTTCATCTCTCCCTCCTTCCCTCCTTCCTTCCATCTCTCCCTCCTTCCTTCCCTCCTTCCATCTCTCCCTCCTTCCCTCCCTCCTTCCATCTCTCCCTCCTTCCTTCCCTCCTTCCATCTCTCCCTCCTTCCTTCCTCCCTTCACCTCTCCTTCCTTCCCTCCTTCCCTCTCTCCCTCCTTCCCTCTCTCCCTCCTTCCATCTCTCCCTTCTTCCCTCCCTCCTTCCATCTCTCCCTTCTTCCTTCCATCTCTCCCTCCTTCCTTCCCTCCTTCCATCGCTCCCTCCTTCCCTCCCTCCTTCCATCTCTCCCTTCTTCCTTCCATCTCTCCCTCCTTCCTTCCTCCCTTCATCTCTCCCTCCTTCCTTCCCTCCTTCTATCTCTGCATCTCTCCTGTACCTAGAGGACAACGCTGTGACATGGCTCTTCACAGCAGCTCTGTCTTTGTGACTATCCACCCCACGACTGACCCTGAAATCTATCCTCTCTCTCTCCTCTCTCTATCCTTTCTCTATACTCTCTATACTCTCTCTCTACCCCTCCCCCCTCTCTATCTGTCTCTGGGCTGTAAAGTGTCTGTCACTTAAAGAGGGAGCCAACCTTTAAAGGTTGAATTGCTGCACAGATGAGCACTGACCTTTTACAGCGGACACTGTATGTAAGATGGCTCCGTACGACACACACACACACGCGCACGCACGCAAACACACACACACACACACACACACACACACACACACACACACACACACACACACACACACACACACACACACACACACACACACACACACACACACACACACTGAGGGTGAGGGGGCAGACAGGGAGAACCAAATGCCAGGGAGGAATGTCCAACAAGATGAATTCTTCAATCAGCCAGATACATTTGAATCTCTACTTTTTAATTCCCCTCTTCTCTCATGCCCAGAGAGAGAGGCCTGTTCCTCTTCTCAGCCTGTTCAAGTCCAGGTGGGAGGCGTCTGTTAAAGAGGATGGAAGTATAGGTCACACACAGGTCTAACATGTCTTCTCTTCCCACTAAAACTGAGTGTACCTATCGCAGTGTGTGTGTGTGTGTTCTTGTCTCATGTCAGATTGCGTTGTGATGGTGACAGCTCGTTGACAGAGTAATTGGTGTAGCTTGTAGTGACAACGAGGGGGAGCTCCAATTAATCCATTGATTTACATTTAAATAGGACCTGAAAGGTTACAGGCTGCTAACTGTCATCTGCATTTTCTTACCATGCTGATGTCTGACTGACACACACACACCCACACACACACACACACACACACACACACACACACACACACACACACACACACACACACACACACACACACACACACACACACACAGTAGCTAGCCCTGCATATAATTATAGGCAAAATAAGGTGTTAATTACAATGTCATACATTAGTCATGGTTGCTTGGCTCTTTTGATTACTGTTTTATTCTGGAATGAATATCATCTCATCTGTCAGTTTTAGTCTGCCTCTGCTCCGTCTGACAAGTTAATGCCATGAGATGATCACTGCTGATTTGCAATGCTGAGAGGGATGTGTGTGTGAATGTGTTTCTCTCATTATGTATGTATGTGTCTTTCTGTCTGTCTGTCTTTCTGCCCGTGTGGCTCAGGTGGTAGAGCGTGGTGCTTGCAACGCCAGGGCTGTGGGTTTGATTCCCACTGGGGACCAGAAAATAATATCAATAAAATGAAAAGTAGTGAATGTCTGCACTCACTGCTGTACTCCGCTCTGGATAAGAGCGTCTGCTAAATGACAAACACATGTCCAATCTGAGTTTGTGTCCTCTACTATGGCCTGTGTGGTTGACAGTGTGCACACAATATTGTGTGTTTTAATCTGTGTGTGTTGATGTGCATGGCCTGCAGTATCCAGGTTGGAGGTTAGCACAGTGAGAGAGAATAGCATCAGGAGGTGTGTTTAATACCTTTCTAAATCCCTTTCTAAATCCCTTTCTAAATCCCTTTCTAAATCTCTCTAATTGTTGAGAACAGTGGTGCTGGGATGTGATGATCACCAACACTCTTCTGTTCTCTTCTTACTGACGCACAGCAAATAATCGTCTGCAGGTGTCTGAACAATAACTAATTGAGCTAATTATGATTATCCCTCCCTCTTTGTGTGTGTGTGTGTGCGTGTGTGTGTGTGTGTGTGTGTGTGTGTGTGTGTGTGTGTATTACTGTATGTATGGTTAAGGTAAGGGCTAAGCCAGGAATACTTCAATAGAAAAGCAGAAAGCCTCCAAAGCCAACAGTTCTGCTAAGTGAGATGTGCAGTGTGGTAATGATGCCATCTATCACTTCACCCCTCCTCTTCTCCTTCCCTCCTTCCCTCCATGCCTCCTCTCCTCCATCAGCCTCGCTGGACCCATTCATTTACCAGTCTATTTATGGCCCTATAAAAACACTAACGAGAGGAGAATAGTCACACTGGCACGAGAACAGGAGTTATGGGAAATGGGGAAAGAGGGGGTAAACCGGGAAAAACTGGAAGGGAGAAAGGAGGGAGACTGTTATGCCATATGGAACATACCAAACCATAGTGCTCCAATTTTCCTGTTGAGGGAGAAGCAGAGCAGTTCTGACCTTCACATTGGAGTGTGTATCATATAGCTCTGTTACTGAACTGGGACATCTACAGCCATTGGCCTGTTTGCTTTACTCTATAGTTCTACTGTTGGACTGTGCAGGCTGTTCTAGTTGGGTTCTCCCAGGTTCAGGAAGCACAATGTACTCTGACATGGTTCTCTGGTTCTGTGGTTCTCCACCAAAGGGAGGCCCCTCTCTCTCTTTGTCCGTCTGGCAGGGGTGCAGTAGGGGGTTTGTGTGTGTGCGTGTTTTTTAGTCTGCGTGTGTGTGTGTGTGTGTGTGTGTGTGTGTGTGTACATGCGTGCGCGCGTGCGTATGTGTGTGTGCGTGTGCGTGTATGTGTGCATGTGTGTGTTTTGCACACTCAGTAGGGCCAGAGTGAATCACCATGTGTGGACTCAGTAGGGGACATTCCAGTTGCCCCATGCTTTCATCCAGTGTTCAGCTTGACTGTAATAGTATTGTCCACAGCTCCACTGTCCTCCCTGCTAGCCTCTAACCCAACAGCCCACAGCCCATCAACCCTCCAGTCTCCTGCTAGCCTCTAACCCAACAGCCCACAGCCCATCAACCCTCCAGCCTCCTGCTAGCCTCTAACCCAACAGCCCACAGCCCATCAACCCTCCAGCCTCCTGCTAGCCTCTAACCCAACAGCCCACAGCCCATCAACCCTCCAGCCTCCTGCTAGCCTCTAGCCTCTAACCCAACAGCCCACAGCCCATCAACCCTACGGCCTCCTGCTAGCCTCTAGCCTCTAACCCAACAGCCCACAGCCCATCAACCCTCCAGCCTCCTGCTAGCCTCTAACACAACAGCCCACAGCCCATCAACCCTCCAGTCTCCTGCTAGCCTCTAACCCAACAGCCCACAGCCCATCAACCCTCCAGTCTCCTGCTAGCCTCTAACCCAACAGCCCACAGCCCATCAACCCTCCAGCCTCCTGCTAGCCTCTAACCCAACAGCCCACAGCCCATCAACCCTCCAGCCTCCTTCTAGCCTCTAACCCAACAGCCCACAGCCCATCAACCCTCCAGCCTCCTGCTATTCTCTAGCCTCTAACCCAACAGCCCACAGCCCATCAACCCTACGGCCTCCTGCTAGCCTCTAGCCTCTAACCCAACAGCCCACAGCCCATCAACCCTCCAGCCTCCTGCTAGCCTCTAACCCAACAGCCCACAGCCCATCAACCCTCCAGCCTCCTGCTAGCCTCTAGCCTCTAACCCAACAGCCCACAGCCTCAACCCTCCAGCCTCCTGCTAGCTTCTAACCCAACAGCCCACAGCCCATCAACCCTCCAGCCTCCTGCTAACCTCTAACCCAACAGCCCACAACCCATCAACCCTCCAGCCTCCAGCTAGCCTCTAACCCAACAGCCCACAACCCATCAACCCTCCAGCCTCCTGCTAGCCTCTAACCCAACAGCCCACAGCCCATCAGCCCTCAGCCTCCTGCTAGCCTCTAACCCAACAGCCCATCAACCCTCCAGCCTCCTGCTAGCCTCTAGCCTCTAACCCAACAGCCCACAGCCCATCAACCCTCCAGACTCCTCCTAGCCTCTAATCCAACAGCCCACAGCCCATCAACCCTCCAGCCTTCTGCTAGCCTCTAACCCAACAGCCCACAGCCCATCAACCCTCCACACTCCCGAAAGCCTCTAACCCAACAGCCCACAGCCCATCAACCCTCCAGCCTGCTGAAAGCCCAGCCATCAGCTGCCTGTCACCTCCCAGGGCTGAGGCTATGGTCTAGGAGAGAGGGGATGGGGAACAGGACAGTCATGAGGAGTGTGAGTTGGCTAGTCCTCTCTCTGGATGGGCTGTGGTCTAGTTATGTGGTGGTGGTTGACATTGCAGCAACATGTTGTGTGATGTATAGAGGAACACAGATCTCCACTGTATGGTGTGGTGTTAACACCTGCTATTGTGTTGAGTTGTTACTTTAACTGAACACTCTGAATCAGTTACAGTGGGGCAAAAAAGTATTTAGTCAGCCACCAATTGTGCAAGTTCTCCCACTTAAAAAGATGAGAGAGGCCTGTAATTTTCATCAATTTATTTGCAAATTATGGTGGAAAATAAGTATTTGGTCATGCTGAAAGACCTAGCCACGTTTCATATTCAATGCCCTTGCTGATGGAAGGAGGTTTTCACTCAAAATCTCACGATACATGGCCCCATTCATTCTTTCCTTTACACGGATCAGTCGTCCTGGTCCATTTGCAGAAAGGGTCCTCCAAACACGACGAGTTAAGTTTTTACCAAAAATGTATATTTTGGTTTCATCTGACCATATGACATTCTCCCAATCTTCTTCTGGATCATCCAAATGTTCTCTAGCAAACTTCAGACGGGCCTGGACATGTACTGGCTTAAGCAGGGGGACACGTCTGGCACTGCAGGATTTGAGTCCCTGGTGGCCTAGTGTGTTACTGATGGTAGGCTTTGTTACTTTGGTCCCAGCTCTCTGCAGGTCATTCACTAGGTCCCCCGTGTGGTTCTGGGATTTTTGCTCACCGTTCTTGTGATCATTTTGACCCCACAGTTTGAGATCTTGCGTGGAGCCCCAGATCGAGGGAGATTATCAGTGGTATTCTATGTCTTCCATTTCCTAATAATTGCTCCCACAGTTGATTTCTTCAAACCAAGCTGCTTACCTATTGCAGATTCAGTCAACCCAGCCTGGTGCAGGTCTACAATGTTGTTTCTGGTGTCCTTTGACAGCTCTTTGGTCTTGGCCATAGTGGAGTGTGACTGTTTGAGGTTGTGGACAGGTGTCTTTTATACTGATAACAAGTTCAAACAGGTGCCATTAATACAGGTAACGAGTGGAGGACAGAGGAGCCTCGTAAAGAAGAAGTTACAGGTCTGTGAGAGCCAGAAATCTAGCTTGTTTGTAGGTGACCAAATACTTATTTTCCACCATAATTTGCAAATAAATTAATTAAAAATCATACAATGTGATTTTCTGGATTTTTTTTCTCATTTTGTCTGTCAAAGTTGAAGTGTACCTATGATGAAAATTACAGGCCTCTCTCATCTTTTTAAGTGGGAGAACTTGCACAATTGGTGGCTGACTAAATACTTTTTTGCCCCACTGTATATGTTGAATAGTTGGTTGGGGAGGAGGGCAGTTTGCCTCCTAATTCAGTCAGTGAAGGTTATTTGGATTGAAGTTCAGTCGTTTTGTCCCCTCTCTCTTTATCTTTTCCTCCCTCTTCTTATCCTCCCTCTCTGTCCTCCCTCTTTTTTTCCTTTTCTCTCTCTGTCCTCCCTCTTTTTTCCCTCCCTCTCTCAGTCCTCCCTCTTCTTTTCCTCCCTCGCTCTGTCCTTCTTCTTTTGCTCCCTCTCTCTGTCCTCCCTCTTCCTATCCTCCCTCTTCTTTTCCTCCCGCTCTCTGTCCTCCCTCTTCTTTTCCTCCCTCTCTCTGTCCTCCCTCTTCTTTTCCTCTCGCTCTCTGTCCTCCCTCTTCTTTTCCTCTCGCTCTCAGTCCTCCCTCTTTTTTCCTCCCTCTCTCTGTTCTCCCTCTTATTTTCCTCCCTCTCTCTGTCCTCCCTCTTCTTTTCCTCTCTCTCTGTCCTCCCTCTTCTTTTCCTCTCTCTCTCTCTGTCCTCCCTCTTCTTTTCCTCTCTCTCTCTGTCCTCCCTCTTCTTTTCCTCCCTCTCTCTGTCCTCCCTCTTCTTTTCCTCCCTCTCTCTGGCCTCCCTCTTATTTTCCTCCCTCTCTCTGTCCTCCCTCTTCTTTTCCTCTCTCTCTCTGTCCTCCCTCTTCTTTTCCTCTCTCTCTCTGTCCCCCCTCTTCCTTTCCTCCCTCTCTCTGTCCTCCCTCTTCTTTTCCTCTCTCTGTCCTCCCTCTTCTTTTCCTCTCTCTCTCTGTCCTCCCTCTTCTTTTCCTCCCTCTCTCTGTCTTCCCTCTTCTTTTCCTCTCTCTCTCTGTCCCCCCTCTTCTCTTCCTCTCTCTCTTTGTTTTCCTCCCTCTTCTCTTCCTCCCTCTCTCTGTCCCCCCTCTTCTTTTCCTCTCTCTGTCCTCCCTCTCTCTGTCCTCCCTCTTCTTTTCCTCCCTCTCTCTGTCCTCCCTCTTCTTTTCCTCTCTCTCTCTGTCCTCCCTCTTCTCTTCCTCCCTCTCTGTCCTTTCTCTCCAAGTGAAAGGGCTGTTCATCACTATTGCAGGACGTAGCTGATTAAACGTGATGAAGGCCAGTCCATCCGTCAGACAGCCTTTCATTCTGTCATTACAAGGGGCCACCAGGGGGAGCGGACACGTGTGTGTGTGTGTTCATGTGTGTGTATGTGTATGTTCATGTGTGTGTGTGTTCATGTGTGTGTATGTGTATGTTCATGTGTGTGTATGTTCATGTGTGTGTATGTTCGTTCGTGTGTGTATGTTCATGTGTGTATGTCCATGTGTGTGTATGTTCATGTGTGTGTGTTTGTTCGTGTTTGTGTGTGTGTGTGTGTGTGTGTGTGTGGGTGGGTGGGTGGGTGTGTGCCCTCTCTTCATATGTCTTTTCGCCTGTGATGGATGTTTCCAGACCATAGATCCACTTATGAAGAGGTTCCATTCTCTCCCTGTAAAGACTACTGATCTAGGTCCTCTCTATTCTCTCTTTTTCCTCTCTCTTTCCTCTCTCTATTCTCTCTCTCTTTCCTCTCTCTTTCCTCTCTCTATTCTCTCTCTCTATTCTCTCTCTCTATTCTCTCTCCCTGTCAGCTTTCAGCCATAGTGTTGGTTTAGTGGTGGTTATGATGAATGTTGGAGTGAACCCCATTCTGTATTGTACCTCTCTCCATCCCTCTGTCTCAATGATTCTGAAACACTAGTGAATGGAGCCACAGTATCTGGGGATGAGAGGGCATTATGTGGGTTGAATGCTGTAACACCATACAAGTAAATGAATACAAGTCCCATGATGGCAGTGACTGCCCATGGCTGCTATTAAACATCACTTATTCACATGACTTTACTTTACTAAAATAAATCAGTTGCTGTGTATATTACATTTGTTCTATTTGATTATGATTATTATTTCATTCCACGTCTAATCTCTGTAGAGCTGCTGTCTGATAAAATCTCAATTTTATTCATCTTTCAAAGTAACTAAAACATACTTTTATGACTGTTGAATACGAACTATCCATCACTTAGATCATGTATTTTCAGGTAGAGGTACCTGGCGAAGCAACTGCTCTCTATCCCTCTCCATCACACATTCTTCTGTCTCTTCTCCATCTCCATGTCTGCCCCACACTAACATAACATAGCAGGCATAAACCAAACACACAGACCAGACAAGTAGGCGCGCAATGGATTATGGTCATTGTATTTAATTATCACTTTTTCTGCACTAAACTATGTAGAATATTGGCCTGCTGGAAACTACAACTCCTTACTACATCGCACAGTTCGGGCTTGATCTGATTTATCTCGAGAGAAACTGTGCAATGTGCTCATTCAGCTCACTGAAAACAAACAAACCAAATGGAATTCAAATAACTGAATCAACATCAGTTGTTGGAAAAACCAAAGAAATAGCCTGAATGTTGGTTAATCGCTCAGCACTAGCCTACACTCACAGAAGTAGACTTACTGAAGAGCACTTAGCCTGTTTGTGTCCTGAAGTGTGTTTCTTTGACCAATGTTACAGTATGAGCCGCCACGTGTGTGTGTGTGTGTGTGCGCGCGCGTGCGTGTGCGTGCGTGCGCGTGCGTGCCTGTGTGTGTGTGTGTGTGTGTATCATTCCTGCCTGAACAGAGGGGCCCACCAAAGGGCTTGTTTTTCACTGTGTCCGTCTCTGAGCTCCACCCTGCTGTTTTAACACATCAGTAAGACTAATACTGATGCTAAGCAGCCAGGAGACAGGAAGGAACACACATACAGACACACACACACACACATACACACACATACACACACACACACAAATATACCATGGTGTGTGAGTATAGTTTTGCTGAATTCAGCTCCTAGGATGTGACTGTTATTTCTTTAATGGGAGGTAAAGGAGACTCTCTCTCTCTCTCTATCTCTCACTCTCTCTGTCACGTTCTGACCTCTATTTCCTTTGTGTTGTATTTATTTAGTATGGTCAGGGCGTGAGTTGGGTGGGCAGTCTATGTTTGTTTTTCTATGTTGTGGGGCAGTTCTATGTTTTCGGCCTAGTATGGTTCTCAATCAGAGGCAGGTGTCATTAGTTGTCTCTGATTGAGAATCATACTTAGGTAGCCTGGGTTTCACTGTGTGTTTGTGGGTGATTGTTCCTGTCTTTGTGTTTGCACCAGATCGGGCTGTTTTGAGTTCTCACGTTTCTTGTTTTCGTTAGTTTGTTCATGTATAGTGTCTTCATTAAAATACAATGAACAACCACCACGCTGCGTTTTGGTCCGCCTCTACTCCACAACAAGAGAACCGTTACACTCTCTCTCTTCCTGTCATTGTCTTCTCCAGAAGGTTTGAGAGAAGGAGCGCTGTCCCCTCCTACCCCTGATGGATAGGTCAGTGTAGCTGTCACTGGACAGTCCCTATGGTGACAAATAGGAGCAGAGACACAGGGACATATCTCTCTGAAAACCAATATGGTGACAGGCATCCTGCTTTCTGTCACCACATCCATCTACTCTACATCACACACACACACACATACACACACACGTCTCTGATCTGAGACTATGTTGTGTTTCCTTTTATAAAACTCTCCCATAAATACCCAGAGGTCTGTCTGCTTGTGTGTTTTTGTCATCAGAATAATGTAAACACCTCATGTAACACTGTACACGTACACTGGGGCTGGGTATACTGTGAGGGAATGTATGGATGTCGCAATTTATGAGTGAGTTTCCGTGTTGCATACATGTGTGAAGATCAACCGGGAAGCAGTGGTGGGTGAGGGGAAGGGGTGAGGAGCTGGTGAGGAAAGGGTGAGGGGTGAGGAATGGGTGAGGGGTGAGGGGTGAGGAATGGGTGAGGAAAGGGTGAGGGGTGAGGAATGGGTGAGGGGTGAGGAAAGGGTGAGGGGTGAGGAATGGGTGAGGAAAGGGTGAGGGGTGAGGAATGGGTGAGGGGTGAGGAAAGGGTGAGGGGTGAGGAATGGGTGAGGGGTGAGGAATGGGTGAGGAAAGGGTGAGGGGTGAGGAAAGGGTGAGGGGTGAGGAATGGGTGAGGGGTGAGGAATGGGTGAGGGGTGAGGAAAGGGTGAGGGGTGAGGAATGGGTGAGGGGTGAAGAAAGGGTGAGGGGTGAGGAAAGGGTGAGGGGTGAGGAATGGGTGAGGGGTGAGGAATGGGTGAGGAAAGGGTGAGGGGTGAGGAGTGGGTGAGGAAGGGTGAGGCCCAGGTCAGGTGAGATTCTTGATGTGTTGACTGACTGTGCCACGATGTCTGGGCCCATCTACATTGTCTATCTGTACTTCACCTGCGCTGCTCTGTCTCTCTGACAGCACACACACAGACACAGACAATCTCAGACACACTTAGATTAGATGAATGGGGCCCAGCCGTAACACATGGAGCGACGCCCCGTAGAGTATGTGTCAGAAGAGGAGTGATTTAGAGGTGTAAGGCCTGGATCACTGCTGAGACACCTGCCTAGGGAATCTAACTATCTCACACACACACCCTGCTACTGCCTCCGACCCTCAACTCCCAGCCCCTGCCTGTGTCTGAGGAAACCCCGTTTCACAGTCCGCCATGTTGCTTTAGATTTCAGGCCTCCAGTGAGGTGGCATATGGCAGTAGAGGACTGGGAAAGCATACTCTGTCATTGTGTGTGTGTGTGTGTGTCTGTGTGTGTGTGTGTGTGTGTGTGTGTGTGTGTGTGTGTGTGTGTGTGTGTGTGTGTGTGTGTGTGTGTGTGTGTGTGTGTGTGTGTGAGTGAGAGAGAGAGAGAGAGAGAGAAGTCAGACTGTTTTGTTCCCCTCACCAGTGCTGCATAACCCTTCTTCCCCTGGTGACTTTAGTAAACCAAGCATTGCTACACTGAGTTGTCAGCTGTGCGAATAAAACATTAACATGTCTTAATGTCACCTTCCATATAGATGACTATTAATCCCATTCACTATGTGTGAGACTGGGGCACTACAGAGCTAGAGTAGCCACACTGTTCAGAGGAAACACAGAAAGGATAGAGCCTGTTGTGTTTGGCTTCTTTGACCGTTTTATAAAGACTGAGGACAGGGGAGTGGAAATGGGCCATCCTCTCTCGCAGTGTGTGTGTCTGTGTGTGTTGGTCCTAGCTGTGGCTGTGTTGTTCTAGCTGACCTATTTCTGTCCAGTCTTAAAGAGGACCCTTCCCTCCCTGTCACTGGCACTGGTCACCAAACCTCCCCTCTACCGGGGCTACACATGTCTGCACAAACATGCCACATACATGCCAACCCTACTGTATGTTTAATGATGCATGAGGAGTCTAAATACTATTCTCTCGGTCTGTCCCATTTCTCTTCTCTCTCTGTCCTGAGGGAGATAAACAGAGAACAGACTATTGGCTGTTGGCTGATCTTTCTCTGTGAATCCCACTGTCCCTAAGGCGCATCAGAAATCTGTAGCCTCAATAGTAGTCGTGGAAACGGCCATATGGCCACCAATGGCCAATGTTCCCACACAGGAACACAAAGACAGGCTGGCAGTAAATCACGCTGGTGCAGGATCTGTCTCTAACCCTCTCTCTCTCTGTCTCTGTGTGTCTCGGGGGTGTAGTTATCATCACTGCATCCCGGACACAGGCATTCACCTCTCTACAATAGCCTTGGGAAGAGGAGAATAGGGATGGAATGGGGTTTATGGCTGGTGTGTGTATGTGTTTGGGGGTATCCCCCATCCCCAAATTCCCCTATATGCACCCCCCACCGTCATCTGTCCAACACATAGATTTATCAGCATGAGATGTGAAACTGTGGTGGGTCCACTAGTCACTGAGGGAATGAGACAGAGCCCAAGACAGAATGAGATGGACACAGAAAGAGTCTGGGAGAAAGAAAGATGGAGAGACTGACAGACAGACAGCGAGAGGGAGAAAGAAAGAGAGATATAGACAGGCTTTAGACATTATGTTAATAGGCTTAGTTGTCCTCAGACACCTCATCCCGCTCTTCCCCTCCTTTAATGTTCCCTTCTTCTTCTTGTTTAATTCTGTCTCTCTGGGTGGTTGGAGGCAGCAGACTGGAAGCTTGAGGGTTCCAGAGTGGCAATGTCCTGGAGTTTCTCAATGACCTGCTGTGTGTGTGTGTGTGTGTGTGTGTGTGTGTGTGTGTGTGTGCGTGTGTGTGTGTGTGTGTGTGTGTGTGTGTGTGTGTGTGTGTGTGTGTGTGTGTGTGTGTGTGTGTGTGTGTGTGTGTGTGTGTGCGTGTGTGGGCAGCGTGATGTCCTGGATTCTCTCAGTGACCCGGCTAAAGTGGAGGATGTGGGAAAAGGTTATTACATCCTCTGTGGATGCGGCAAGGAGATGGTCCATGCCTGTGGGTGTGTGGGTGTGTGTTTGTTGTGTGAGAGAGAGAGGTTGGCATATTTACCATGTCTCAGTTTTATAGCTTTCCACAAAGAGCCAGCTGTGGCTATAGAGCCTGCAGAGCAGAGAGACTGTGGTGCCTGAGCCAGGCATTCCATGGGAGGCCTCGACAACATTTATTGTTATCAATGCAGGAAACAGCTTTACACTCACTCTCACTCACCCTCTCCATTCACCCTCAAACCAAAAACCTCCCCTCCCCCACACGCCCTCTCTCCTCACCTAGGGGTGATGTTGGGATCTCAGCGGTCCTGCGACTCAGCACAAATTCTAATAAGCCTTTGATGAGTTGATTAAATGAATTTATCTTTTCTTCATCCTCTGGAACGAGGGGTGAGGGAGGGAGCCCTGGGGGTGTGCGTGAGGTGCTGCTCTGATGAACCAGGACTGTGTGTGTGTTTGTGTGTGCGTGTGTGTCTACATCTGCGTATGTGTCTGTGTGTGTGTGCTTATGGCAGCCACGACTGTTGAAACGCAGCCTGCCTGAAACACAGCCTGCCTGAAACGCAGCCCGAATGAAACACAGCCTGCCTGAAACGCAGCCCGCCTGAAACACAGCCTGCCTGAAACACAGTTGTCATTGCAGTGAGGGGGTTAGAAAGTGAGTTAGAAAGCGGGAGTGTACTTCCAATTTTACACTAGCTCACAGAGGCACAGTTAGCTGTCGAGAGGCAGTGTGTGTTAGCTGTAGTGTGTGAGCTGTGTTAAGGTAGTGTGTTAGCTGTAGTGTGTGAACTGTGTTGAGGCAGTGTGTTAGCTGTTGTGTGTGTGCTGTGTTGAGGCAATATGTTAGCTGTTGTGTGTGAGCTGTTTTGAGGCCGTGTGTGAGCTGTGTTGAGGCAGTGTGTGTGAGCTGTGTTGAGGCAGTGTGTGTGTGAGCTGTGTTGAGGCAGTGTGTGTGAGCTGTGTTGAGGCAGTGTGTTAGCTGTAGTGTGTGAGCTGTGTTGAGGCAGTGTGTTAGCTGTAGTGTGTGAGCTGTGTTGAGGCAGTGTGTGTTAGCTGTAGTGTGTGAGCTGTGTTAAGGTAGTGTGTTAGCTGTAGTGTGTGAACTGTGTTGAGGCAGTGTGTTAGCTGTTGTGTGTGTGCTGTGTTGAGGCAATATGTTAGCTGTTGTGTGTGAGCTGTTTTGAGGCCGTGTGTGAGCTGTGTTGAGGCAGTGTGTGTGAGCTGTGTTGAGGCAGTGTGTGTGTGAGCTGTGTTGAGACAGTGTGTGTGAGCTGTGTTGAGGCAGTGTGTTAGCTGTAGTGTGTGAGCTGTGTTGAGGCAGTGTGTTAGCTGTAGTGTGTGAGCTGTGTTGAGGCAGTGTGTATGAGCTGTGTTGGGGCAGATTGGTGTTTGTGTTGTTAACTGCAGGGTAATGGCACTGAAGAGGCCCTCAATCCAGCTCTATTCATCCCCTACCTACCGCTCTCAAAAAGCCTCTTCAGATGCACCGCAGCACAGTTGGAGTGTGTTCATGTGTTTTTGTGTGTGTGTGTGTGTGTGTGTGTATGTGTTCGTGTGTGTGTAACCCTGGCACTCCTCTGCCTAATTAAGCGATCTGATCAGAGCTGATTTGAATAACAAAAGACCCTGCTGAGAAAAGAGGAGAGGAGCGGAGAGGAGAGGAGAGGAGGGGAGAGGAGAGGGGAGGAGAGGAGAGGAGAGGAGCGGAGAGGAGAGGAGCGGAGAAGAGAGGAGAGGAGAGGAGCGGAGAAGAGAGGAGCGGAGAAGAGAGGAGCGGAGAGGAGCGGAGAAGAGAGGAGAGGAGAGGAGCGGAGAAGAGAGGAGCGGAGAAGAGAGGAGCGGAGAGGAGAGGAGCGGAGAAGAGAGGAGAGGAGAGGAGAGGAGCGGAGAGGAGAGGAGAGGAGCAGAGAAGAGAGGAGCGGAGAGGAGAGGAGAGGAGAGGAGCGGAGAAGAGAGGAGCGGAGAAGAGAGGAGCGGAGAGGAGAGGAGAAGAGAGGAGCGGAGAGGAGAGGAGCGGAGAGGAGAGGAGAAGAGAAGAGAAGAGAAGAGAGGAGAGGAGCGGAGAGGAGAGGAG
>NC_048586.1:28307729-28337729 GCF_013265735.2 Oncorhynchus mykiss
TCCAATTATACTGCTGACTGGTTGGTTATCCCATTATACAGCTGACGGGGGACATTTCTACTCCTCTGTATTTGTTACTGTTATGTCCAGAAGCAGCTACTGTATATCTGTACTAAGTGCTGCCTGCTGATTCTCTAAAAGAATAACATTACAGACACACACACCCTTAACCCTTATACAGTCTGGGCTGGAAAGTGGAGTTAAACGTCTCTGAGAGAATCTGCTCGCTGTCTTTAAAGTGTTGCTGCTCAGCATGGATCAGATGACAATTATAAGATCTGAAATAAGAGAGGAGGAGAGCGGGATATGTTGGTGATTTGGTCATTCTCCCCGTTCATTAGGAGTAGAACAGGATCATGGTGAATAGTGTAGTTAAGGAGCCCCCCCTCCTTTTCAACAGCTTCATTTACATCATTCATACTGGGTCCTGGATGGGTCTGGGAGAGAGGCACTGTTTTCATGTTCTATTCTTCTCTTCCATTACCCCCGCTATAGATTTACAGTGTATGTGGCTGTGTGGTTGTGGAGGTGGGTTCATACCCACGGTCATCAGAGAAGATTAAAGTCATTAATCTAGCCTGTACAGTAATGAAAGGTTTGATTGGAAAAAAAGAAAGTGTCATCATCCCCCCCCCCCCCAAAATCTCTCGTCTTTCGTCCTCCTCCTGTTGACCTCTCTCTCTCTCACCATGTGTCTTTCATTCTGTATTTTTCTAGTTATTAATTATACCTTTATGGATATGATTTGATCTATTGTCGTGACATTTTTCATTTCTCTATGGAACGTTATTGTTATTGTCAATTCTGCTATATTTACTCACCACATCTCTCTCTCTCACCCCCTCCCTCCCTCTCCTTCTCTCTCTCCCCCTCCATCTCCTTCTCTCTCACCCCCTCCCTCTCCTTCTCTCTCTCTCTCCCCCTCCATCTCCTTCACTCTCTCCCCCCCATCTCCTTCTCTCTCACCCCCTCCCTCTCCTTCTCTCTCTTCCCCTCCCTCTCCTTCTCTCTCACCCCCTCCCTCTCCTTCACTCTCTCCCCCTCCCTCTCCTTCTCTCTCACCCCCTCCCTCTCCTTCTCTCTCTTCCCCTCCCTCTCCTTCTCTCACCCCCTCCCTCTCCTCTCTCTTCCCCCCTATCCTTCTCTCTCTCCCCCTCCCTCTCCTTCTCTCCCCCTCCCCTCCCTCTCCTTTTCTCTCTCCCCTTCCCTCTCATTCTCTCTCTCCCCCTCCCTCTCCTTCTCTCTCTCCCCCTCCCCTCCCTCTCCTTCTCTCTCTCCCCCTCCCTCTCTTTCTCTCTCCCCCTCCCTCTCTTTCTCTCTCCCCCTCCCTCTCTTTCTCTCTCCCCCTCCCTCTCCTTCTCTCTCCCCCTCCCCTCCCTCTCCTTCTCTCTCGCCCCCTCCCTCTCCTTCTCTCTCTCCCCCTCCCTCTCCTTCTCTCTCTCCCCCTCCCTCTCCTCTCTCTCCCCCTCCCTCCCTCTCTTTCTCTCTCTCCCCCCTCTCCTTCTCTCTCCCCTCCTTCTCTTCTCTCTCTCCCCCTCCCTCTCCTTCTCTCTCTCCCCTCCTTCTCCTTCTCTCTCTCCCCATCCCTCTCCTTCTCTCTCTCCCCCTCCCTCTCCTTCTCTCTCTCCCCCTCACTCTCCTTCTCTCTCTCCCCCCCTCTCCTTCTCTCTCTCTCCCTCCCTCTCTTTCTCTCTCTCCCCCCTCTCCTTCTCTCTCTCCCCCTCCCTCTCCTTCTCTCTCTCCCCCTCCCCTTCTCTCTCTCCCCTCCCCTTCTCTCTCTCCCCCTCCCTCTCCTTCTCTCTCTTCCCCTCCCCCTCCCTCTCTCTCTCCCCCTCCCTCTCCTTCTCTCTCCAGCATGCAGAGCAGGGTTCTATAAGTCTCTGCTGGGTAATGTCCAGTGTTCTAAGTGTCCACCTCACAGCTTCACCCATCATGAGGGAGCGCTACACTGTGGCTGTGAGAAAAACTACTTCCGTGCTGATGGAGACCCGCCATCTATGGCCTGCACACGTAAGTCTGTGTGTTTGTGTTTGTTAGTGTAAGTTTGTGCGTGCGTGTGTGTTTGTGTGTGTGTGTGTGTGTGTGTGTGTGTGTGTGTGTGTGTGTGTGCGCGTGCGTGCGAGCAAGTGAGCGTGTGCGTGTGTGTGTGTGCGTGCGTGCGTGCGAGCAAGTGAGCGTGTGCGTGTGTGTGCATTTGTGTGTGTGAGTGAGTGAGAGCCAAAAAGAGTTTACTCTCTATTTGCATATTCTCTCAACAATTTCAGCCACTGTGTCTCTGAGGACAACATCTCTCTCTCGCTCTTTTATCTCTCTCATCATCATTCCTCTCTCTCTCTCTCTCTCTCTCTCTCTCTGAGCTGTATCCGGATGGTTTACAGAAGCAGATGGCCGTATCCTAAACTACATTACCCATAGATCACTGCCCTGGAATCCTTGATGACTGCTGTCCTATTAAACCAGCAGCAGCAGCCATGTCTGTAGTCCCTGGGGGGAGTTCAGAACAACCACAGCATACCCGTATTTCCAGATTCCTCATACTGATCTGGTAGAGGTCTGTTTTACAGTCCTAAAACCTTTATAGACTAAGGTAATGAGCAGGAGTCTGGAAAGGAAGGTCAAGATTGGACAGGAACATATATTTACACCAGTATGACTGCATGAACTGATCTCCACCCACTGCTCCGCTGATCATATTACATCTGGTGCTCTATACCTCTATACATGACACACCCTATGTAGCAGCCTGAGGTTGGAGACTGATGTGAAACAGAGATCTCTGGTGTCATTAGTATTATGTTCAGGCAGCTAGATGAGCGTTGTGAATGTGCAGTAGAGTGGAGTCAAGGAGCTAGAACAGTATAGTACTGTAGAGTTTACTGTATCCACCATCTGAACCCCAACACCATAGACTAACAAACAAACCAACAAGGTTTCTATTGTCAAAATCAATCCTCCTCACCCTATCTCCTCCCTCGTTCCAATTCTTTACAGTGGATCTCTTCAGTGGTTCTGGTTAGTTCCCGGTGTAATGACTTCCAAAGGTCTGATATTAAAGTCTGGAAATATTCAGAGAATCTGTTCACAGTAAAACCTGCCATTTCCATCTGTCAGAGAGAGTTTGAGGTTTGGCCTTATTCCGTGTCCTTGCTTTCTCCATTCTCCCTCCCTGTGACTGGTGACTGAACTGAATCTTCTGCCCAAAGAGAGAGACTGCTGTCACTCCATCACACACACAGATTGATTTATATATTACAGGGTTCCTGAACTGCCGGCCCGTGGGATGAATTTGGCCCAAATCAGCTCCAAGTTATTTTCATTTAGGAAATCTGTTTTAAAGTATTCCCACGCCTAATAGACAGATATACAGTGCATTCGAACGTTCACCATTTTGTTATATTACAGCCTTATTATAAAATTGATTAAATTGTCCCCCCACCCTCATAAATCTACACACAATACCCCATAATGACAAAGCAAAAACAGGATTTTAAAACATGTTTGAAAAAAAAACTACGACAAAAATATATATATATTTATATATACTGTATATATTAAAAAAACACATTTACATAAGTATTCAGACCCTTTACTCAGTACTTTGTTGAAGCATCCTTGGCTGCGATTACAGCCTCAAGTCTTCTTGGGTATGACGCTACAAGCTTGGCACACCTATTTTTGGGGAGTTTCTCCCATTCTTCTCTGCAGATCCTCTCAAACTCAGTCAGGTTGGATGGGGAGCGTCACTCACAGCTATTTTCAGGTCTCTCCACAGATGTTCGATTGGTTTCAAGTCCGGGGTCTGGCTGTGCCACTCAAGGACATTCAGAAACTTAGCTATGTGCTTAGGGTCATTGTCCTGTTGGAAGGTGAACCTTTGCCCAGTCTGAGGTCCTGAGCGCTCTGGATCAGATTTTCCTTAAGGATCAAATCAAATCAAATCAAATTTATTTATATAGCCCTTCGTACATCAGCTGATATCTCAAAGTGCTGTACAGAAACCCAGCCTAAAACCCCAAACAGCAAGCAATGCTGGTGTAGAAGCACGGTGGCTAGGAAAAACTCCCTAGTAAGGCCAAAACCTAGGAAGAAACCTAGAGAGGAACCAGGCTATGTGGGGTGGCCAGTCCTCTTCTGGCTGTGCCGGGTGGAGATTATAACAGAACATGGCCAAGATGTTCAAATGTTCATAAATGACCAGCATGGTCGAATAATAATAAGGCAGAACAGTTGAAACTGGAGCAGCAGCACGGCCAGGTGGACTGGGGACAGCAAGGAGTCATCATGTCAGGTAGTCCTGAGGCATGGTCCTAGGGCTCAGGTCCTCCTCCGAGAGAGAGAGAAAATTAGAGAGAGCACACTTAAATTCACACAGGACACCGAATAGGACAGGAGAAGTACTCCAGATATAACAAACTGACCCTAGCCCCCCGACACATAAACTACTGCAGCATAAATACTGGAGGCTGAGACAGGAGGGGTCAGGAGACACTGTGGCCCCATCCGAGGACACCCCCGGACAGGGCCAAACAGGAAGGATATAACCCCACCCACTTTGCCAAAGCACAGCCCCCACACCACTAGAGGGATATCTTCAACCACCAACTTACCATCCTGAGACAAGGCTGAGTATAGCCCACAAAGATCTCCGCCACGGCACAACCCAAGGGGGGGGCGCCAACCCAGACAGGATAATCACACAGGTTGTCTCTGTATTTTGTTACGTTCATCTTTCCCTCGATCGTGACTAATCTCCCAGTCACTGCTGCTGAAAAACATCCCCACAGAATGATGCTGCCACCACCATGCTTCACCGTAGGGATGGTGCCAGGTTTCCTCCAGATGTGAAGCTTGGCATTCAGGCCAATTTTGGTTTCATCAGACCAGAGAATCATGATCTCATGGTCTGTGAGTCCTTTACGTGCCTTTTGGCAAACTCCAAGTGGGCTATCATGTGCCTTTTACTGAGGAGTGGCTTCCGTCAGGACACTCTACCATAAAGGCCTGATTGGTGGAGTTTTGCAGAGATGGTTGTCCTTCTGGAAGGTTCTCCTATCTCCACAGAGGAACTCTGAATCTCTGTCAGAGTGACCATCAGGTTCTTGGTCACCTCCCTGACCAAGGCCCTTCTCCCTCGATTGCTCAGTTGGGCCGGGTGGCCAGCTCTAGGAAGAGTCTTGGTGGATCCAAATCTCTTCCATTTAGTAATGATGGAGGCCACTGTGTTCTTGGGGAACTTCAATGATGCAGAAATTTTTTGGTACCCTTCCCCAGATCTGTGCCTCGACACAATCCTGTCTCGGAGCTCTACAGACAATTCCTTCAACCTCGTGGCTTGGTTTTTGCTCTGACATGCACTGTCAACTGTGGGACTTTATATAGACAGGTGTGTGCCTTTCCAAATCATGTCCAATCAATTGAATTTACCACAGGTGGACTCCAATTAAGTTGTGGCAACATTTCAAGGATGATCAATGGAAACAGGATGCACCTGAGCTCAATTTTGAGTTTCATAGCAAAGGGTCTGAATACTTATTTTAGAATAAGGCTGTAACGTAACATAATGTGTAAAAAGTCAGGTGGTCTGAATACCCTCCGAATGCACTGTATGTGATAGTATTCAATTATAATGTTTGAAATTATTATGTTTAAGTCAAATATTTGATCTGTTTGGGCTTCTTGAGGTCACTTTGCTGTATTCAAGGGATTTATGTTCCTGGCTCCCTGACCATCCGCTCAAGAAATGTTATATATTTTCATTGCTCTCTCTCTCTCTCTCTCTCTCTCTCTCTCTCTCTCTTTCTCCCTCCCTCTTCAGGTCCTCCCTCCGCTCCTCGTAACGTGATCTCAGTCATCAATGAGACCTCAGTGATTCTGGACTGGTCCTGGCCGGAGGACACAGGAGGTCGTAAGGATGTTACCTTCACCGTGCTGTGTAAGCGCTGCAGGCAGGGCCAGAGGGTGTGTGAGGCGTGTCGCAGTAATGTGCGGTTCCTCCCCCGTGCTGCAGGCCTGCAGAACACTACCGTAACCGTGGGAGATCTGCTGGCTCACACCAACTACACCTTCGAGATCGAAGCTCAAAATGGAGTGTCCCAGTTAGCCCCAACAATGAGGCAATATGCTGCTGTGACCATCACTACCAACCAAGCAGGTACGACCGGAGATGAAGACACACACATAAATGTACATTTATGCATTTATTTGTCACATGCGCGGAATACATGCACGGAATACATGCGCCGAATACAACCTTACCGTGAAATGCTTACTTACAAGCCCTTAACCAACAATGCAGTTCTAGAAATAGCGTTAAGCAAATATTTACTAAATAAACTAAAGTGATTTTTTTTTTTTTTTACAAATAAAATCTAAAAGTATCACAAGAAAATGACATAACATTAACGAGGCCATATACAGGGGGTACCGGTACCTAGTCAATGTGCGGGGGATACAGGTTAGTCGAGGTAATTTGTCAAGTGACAGTGCATAGATAATAAACAGCGAGTGGCAGCATTTTAAAAATTAAGGGGGGGGGGGGGTCGTTCTTAGTCCTCTATTGACGCTCTGCCTGTTTGATGGTTCGTCTGAGGGCATAGCGAGACTTCTTATAAGCGTCCGGATTAGTGTCCCGCTCCTTGTAAGCGGCAATTCTAGACTTTAGACTTTAGCTAGAACTGCCTGCTTCTGATCCCAGCCAGTGTTCGTCAGTGGTTTATCACCAGTATCAAATGTCTCGCTCCTCACAAATACACTCTGTATAAATCTTTGTGTTGTTTTTCAGTTGTTATAGACAGTCATTAAATTGAAACGGGTTCACATCAACCCATCATATAAACACTCTTTCACACATTCACTCACTTTAACACACATACTCACATACACACACACACACACACACACATACACACACACACACACACACACACACACACACACACACACACACACACACAAACACACACACAGGCAATTGTAACACAGGGATGGGCTGCTCACATCGATCTCTCATATAAACATTCTCCACCATCCCAACATTCTCCAACATCCCAACATTCTCCAACATCTCAAGGGAGGACTTGGCCCAGTGAAAGTCCCGCCCGGAGACAAATCAATTTCTCTGCAGCGGAATGTAGCAAACCTCAACATTCCGTTACCAAACTTGGAATGCATGCATGATGACTAGATTTCACTACACCCTCTCTCTCCTTCTCTCTCTTTATACATCCCTGTCTGTAGTTCTTTCTCTCTCTCCTTCTATCTTTCCCTATGTCTCTGTTTCTGTCTCTCTGTATTTCATTCCCCATACACATCTCTCTCCCTCCCTTTTCAGTCATACAGTTGAAGTCGGAAGTTTACATACACTTAGGTTGGAGTCGTTAAAACTAGTTTTTCAACCTCTCCACAAATTTATTTTTAACAAACTATAGTTTTGGCAAGTTGGTTAGGACATCTACCTTGTGCATGATACAAGTCATTTTTCCAACAATTGTTTACAGACAGATTATTTCACTTATAATTCACTATATCACAATTCCAGTGGGTCAGAAGATTACATACACTAAGTTGACTGTGCCTTTAAACAGCTTAGAAAATTCCAGACAATGATGTCATGGCTTTAGAAGCTTCTGATAGGCGAATTGACATCCTTTGAGTCAAAAAAAAATTGTAGACCTCAACAATGTCTACTCAATGCACTGTTAATTGCCTGTAGAGAGAGAAACAGGGGGTTTATACATGTTTTGACCCTCACCCCAATAGATCCTGTGGTGTAGCTTGGGGTGTACACACACACACACACACACACACACACACACACACACACACACACACACACACACACACACACACACACACACTGCTGTGTACAATGAGGTGTGTGCTGAGTGTCCTGTGTGTTATCCCAGCTGTGCTCTATAAAGGCTGACAGAGGCCAGACACATCCCTTTGAAATGACGGCAGAGGGATGAGCAGTAAATACAGATTTAATGTGTGTGTGTGTGTGCATACAGATTTAGTGCTCTTCACTCCTCTCCTGACTTGTGTGTGCCGCTCTAAGGGAGTGGGAGGGTAGAGGCTTCAGATCCACTGATTATGTATTTTTTCATTTCATTTTGTAGCTTTATTTTGATAGGATAGTCATGTTGAGACTAGGGTCTCTTTTACAGATGAGCTCTGCATAAATACATCAAACACATACAATATACAATATAGAAAACTAGTAAACATATTAAGAAAAACTGACACATTTATCAACATAGAGGTCTCCGATCATAACTCTGAACTGACCAAGGGGGACCAGAACATTTAAGTTCAGAGAGCTCAGTTAGTTGGGTGCAGAACAAGATAGCAGATTTCAACAGAGCTCTCTATCAGTCTGTGTGTGTACTCAGATTATGTGTATCCTTATCATGTTTTAACCCACAGATCTTATAACCTTCCTCTCGTCTCTCTGTGCCTTTTGAAAGGACATTGACATCAGGTTCATATCACCAGTTATGCATATACTGTAGATGTCAGGGTTGCATATTTCACCAAGCTGTCTCCTGAGAGGATAGTGTGATGAGAATAGTAGAAGTAAGAGTTTAATGTGGGATGGTCCTTCAGCTGATGAAAATAGACTAAAGATTGGAAGGTGTGAAAAGTATTTTCTTTAGTTTGTCCCCATAACATACAGTCGTATACAGTATAACCATATCTCTGTGTCTGTTATCCTGAACATACAGTGCCTTGCGAAAGTATTCGGCCCCCTTGAACTTTGCGACCTTTTGCCACATTTCAGGCTTCAAACATAAAGATATAAAACTGTATTTTTTTGTGAAGAATCAACAACAAGTGGGACACAATCATGAAGTGGAACGACATTTATTGGATATTTCAAACTTTTTTAACAAATCAAAAACTGCAAAATTATTCAGCCCCTTTACTTTCAGTGCAGCAAACTCTCTCCAGAAGTTCAGTGAAGATCTCTGAATGATCCAATGTTGACCTAAATGACTAATGATGATAAATACAATCCACCTGTGTGTAATCAAGTCTCCGTATAAATGCACCTCCACTGTGATAGTCTCAGAGGTCCGTTAAAAGCGCAGAGAGCATCATGAAGAACAAGGAACACACCAGGCAGGTCAGAGATACTGTTGTGAAGAAGTTTAAAGCCGGATTTGGATACAAAAAGATTTCCCAAGCTTTAAACATCCCAAGGAGCACTGTGCAAGCGATAATATTGAAATGGAAGGAGTATCAGACCACTGCAAATCTACCAAGACCTGGCCGTCCCTCTAAACTTTCAGCTCATACAAGGAGAAGACTGATCAGAGATGCAGCCAAGAGGCCCATGATCACTCTGGATGAACTGCAGAGATCTACAGCTGAGGTGGGAGACTCTGTCCATAGGACAACAATCAGTCGTATATTGCACAAATCTGGCCTTCATGGAAGAGTGGCAAGAAGAAAGCCATTTCTTAAAGATATGCATAAAAAGTGTCGTTTAAAGTTTGCCACAAGCCACCTGGGAGACACACCAAACATGTGGAAGAAGGTGCTCTGGTCAGATAAAACCAAAATTGACCCTGAACACACTATCCCCACTGTCAAACATGGTGGTGGCAGCATCATGGTTTGGGCCTGCTTTTCTTCAGCAGGAACAGGGAAGATGGTTGAAATTGATGGGAAGATGGATGGAGCCAAATACAGGACCATTCTGGAAGAAAACCTGATGGAGTCTGCAAAAGACCTGAGACTGGGACGGAGATTTGTCTTCCAACAAGACAATGATCCAAAACATAAAGCAAAATCTACAATGGAATGGTTCAAAAATAAACACATCCAGGTGTTAGAATGGCCAAGTCAAAGTCCAGACCTGAATCCAATCGAGAATCTGTGGAAAGAACTGAAAACTGCTGTTCACAAATGCTCTCCATCCAACCTCACTGAGCTCGGGCTGTTTTGCAAGGAGGAATGGGAAAAAATGTCAGTCTCTCGATGTGCAAAACTGATAGAGACATACCCCAAGTGACTTACAGCTGTAATCGCAGCAAAAGGTGGCGCTACAAAGTATTAACTTAAGGGGGCTGAATAATTTTGCACGCCCAATTTTTCAGTTTTTGATTTGTTAAAAAAGTTTGAAATATCCAATAAATGTCGTTCCACTTCATGATTGTGTCCCACTTGTTGTTGATTCTTCACAAAAAAATACAGTTTTATATCTTTATGTTTGAAGCCTGAAATGTGGCAAAAGGTCGCAAAGTTCAAGGGGGCCGAATACTTTCGCAAGGCACTGTACAGTCGTGGCCAAAAGATTTGAGAATGACACAAATATTAATTTTCACAAAGTCTGCTGCCTCAGTTTGTATGATGGCAATTTGCATATACTACAGAATGTTATGAAGAGTGATCAGATGAATTGCAATTAATTGCAAAGTCCCTCTTTGCCATGCAAATGAACTGAATCCCCCAAAAACATTTCCACTGCATTTCAGCCCTGCCACAAAAGGACCAGCTGACAACATGTCAGTGATTCTCTTGTTAACACAGGTGTGAGTGTTGATGAAAACAAGGCTAGAGATCACTCTGTCATGCTGATAAAGTTAGAATAACAGACTGGAAGCTTCAAAAGGAGGGTGGTGCTTGGAATCATTGTTCTTCCTCTGTCAACCATGGTTACCTGCTAGGAAACATGTGCTGTCATCATTGCTTTGCAAAAAAAGGTATTCACAGGCAAGGATATTGCTGCCAGTAAGATTGCACCTAAATCAACTATTTATCAGATCATCAAGAACTTCAAGGAGAACGGTTCAATTGTTGTGAAGAAGGCTTCAGGGCGCCCAAGAAAGTCCAGCAAGCGCCAGGACCCTCTCCTAAAGTTGATTCAGCTGCTGTATCGGGGCACCACCAGTATAGAGCTTGCTCAGGAATAGCAGCAGGCAAGGGTTAGTGCATCTGCACGCACAGTGAGGCAAAGACTTTTGGAGGATGGCCTGGTGTCAAGAAGGGCAGCAAAGAAGAAACTTCTCTATAGGAAAAACATCAGGGACAGACTGATATTCTGCAAAAGGTACAGGGATTGGACTGCTGAGGACTGGGGTAAAGTCATTTTCTCTGAATCCCCTTTCCGATTGTTTGGGGCATCTGGAAAAAAGCTTGTCCTGAGAAGACAAGGTGAGCGCTACCATCAGTCCTGTGTCATGCCAACAGTAAAGCATCCCCAGACCATTCATGTGTGGGGTTGCTTCTCAGGCAAGGGAGTGGGCTCACTCACAATTTTGCCCAAGAACACAGCCATGAATAAAGAATGGTACCAACACATCCTCTGAGAGCAACTTCTCCCAACCATCCAGGAACAGTTTGGTGATAAACAATGCCTTTTCCAGCATGATGGAGCACCTTGCCACAAGGCAAAAGTGATAACTAAGTGGCTCGGAGAACAAAACATCGATATTTTGGGTCCATGGCCAGGAAACTCCCCAGACCTTAATCCCATTGAGAACTTGTGGTCAATCCTCAAGAGGCGGGTGGACAAACAAAAACCCACAAATTCTGACAAACTCCAAGCATTGATTATGCAAGAATGGGCTGCCATCAGTCAGGATGTGGCCCAGAAGTTAATTGACAGCATGCCAGGGCGGATTGCAGAGGTCTTAAAAAAGAAGGGTCAACACTGCAAATATTGACTCTTTGCATGAACTTCATGTAATTGTCAATAAAAGCCTTTGACACTTATGAAATGCTTGTAATTATACTTCAGTATTCCATAGTAACATCTGACAAAAATATCTAAAGACACTGAGGCAGCAGACTTTGTGAAAATTAATATTTGTGTCATTCTCAAAACTTTTGGCTACGACTGTACAAACAAAGCATGCACACACACACGCACGCACGCACGCACGCACACACACACATCATCCTCATGCTGCAGCTGCATTGCCCATCACACTGAGCTGACAAGGATTAGGGTTGTCAATGTACAGCTCCCTAAACACACATGTGGGTCTGTCCGTGGAGAGAGAGGACACGCAAGCTGCCCTCTGTCAGAGTGAAACACACACAAACACACTACACCAATACACTCAGTTTAAACCTGCCAAAGCTGGATTCACCGGCCGTCTCAGAAGGGAGGGAATCGTCCGGATATTCTGACAGGGTGTCGTCCGACGAGTCTCAGCCCCTCTCCTACACACACACACACACACACACACACACATCCTCTCCTCTCTGCAGTGGGTTATTGGGACTTGTTTGGGAGACTGAGAGAGCAAGAGAGAGAAGAATCTCTCTTGAGACCAGGAAGCTCCCCAGAGCTGTTCACAGAGGATTGGAGAGAGAGAGAGAGAGAGAGAGAGAGAGAGAGAGAGGGAGAGAGAGAGAGAGAGAGAGAGAGAGAGAGAGAGAGAGAGAGAGAGAGAGAGAGAGAGAGAGAGAGAGAGAGAGAGAGAGAGAGAGAGAGAGAGAGAGAGAGAGAGAGAGAGAGAGAGAGAGAGAGAGAGAGAGAGAGAGAGAGTTTTGAGTTTTTATAAAACCTTTATTTTTTACTCAAGTGTTAACATAAATAATGACACACTGCCTTTTCAGAAATTAAATAACAAATGTAATTCCTAAACAAAAATAAATACATAACATATACATTCAACTTATTTCAGCAGCAAAAAATAATTTCCCCTCCTCTACAAAACAAAGTGCTCCTTCGTAAGCCCACTTCTCCTCAAATAATAGGAGATCTTTTACAGCTGAAAAGAACTCAAAATCTACTTTTATTCTTGCTTTCACTAAACCTTTAAAAACACATCTTACATCCTGCCCATATCCCGTTTCCTACTCAGAAAAATTGACATCTTAGCTTGTCCCAAAATAAAATTTAACATTTGACATTTTCTTTTCTGTTGTTTACTATATTGAAACCCCAAAATAAAAACAGTGTTATTGAAAAACTCCCCTACAGCTTTAAACAAAGATTCCAACATTTCCAATAGCGGTTTTATCCTCTCACACTCCATAAAACAGTGAAAAATGGTTTCTCTTATATTACAAAAAGGACATCCATCTCTAACATCTGAGTTAATAACAGATACAAAAGCATTAACTGCAATGATGCCATGTAAAACCCTCCATTGCATATCACCAGTACCCTTTTGTAACGGTGGTTTGTACAGTGCTCTCCATGCTGGCTTTACCTTATCATCAATGCCCAATTTTACCCTCCATGGAGTATCTTTTCTATTTTTCAATTTATCTTTATTCAACACCTTGACACACCCCCTATACAATTCCTTCCCATTCACCTCATCCAAACCCACCTCCTCCAACCCTCTCAAATCCAGCAATAACGCCTTTCTTTCTGACTCTGGGATATTTGGTGTAATCCCTAGTTTTGGAAATGAGACGTCTTCATCTTGCACCTTCTTCTTGTGGCTACTAAGCATATCCCATTCTTCCGCTGACAGAGCCTTCCTACAGCTCCCCAGCATTTGTCCGACAATCCTTTCCGACCTCATCCCCAAATGTTCTGCCACCCTTCTTCCATCCATTAAGGCGGGCCCAGCCATGGCCATTAACTGTCTTAAGGTGATGATTTTCCCCTTCACCAGAATCTTGGAGAAATGTGGAACAGCTGCAGTTGTACAGTCCAGTCTCGCCCCATACACCAGAGGTTCCTCCAACAGCCAATGCACTGACTCCGCTGAAGTTCTTCTGGACACCTTCATTATGCTCCACACTCTGAGAAGGCCTCTATAAAACGGAGGTACTCCCTCCCTAGAAATCTGGCTACTATCAACCAGAAATAAAGCCTTCTTTAAACCTAATCCTCCAACCCTCTGTAATATAAGACCTGCCACCCCTCTCCACACCACATTTTCCTGTCCATAAAGCAGCCTTTGAATGAACTGAAACCCGGAAAGCAGCAGCCCTACTAGCAAGATGTACAAGACCTTGTCCCCCCTCCTCTTTTGACAAATACAAAACACTTTGTGGAACCCAGTGATATTTATCCCAAAAGAAATCCACAATAATTGCCTGTATCTTAGCCAGAAGGCCAGATGGTGGTTCTAAAACTGACAACCGATGCCACAGTGCAGAGGCAATCACATTGTTAACTATAATAGTGCGCCCTCTATATGACATACGAGATAGTAACCAACGCCATCTCCTCATCCTCCCTTCCACCATTTCAACCACCCCACTCCAATTTTTTTCCATAGTCCCCTCATCTCCTAGATACACTCCAAGATACTTAAAACCTCCCTTACACCATTCTAGCCCCCCTGGCAAAGCCATGATCCCTCCAGACCATTCTCCAATCTGTAAAGCACAACTCTTTTCCCAATTTACCTTTGCAGAGGATATTCCCCTAAAACGATCAACCATTAGACTCAAGCTATCCACCTCCGCTTGATTTTTCACTAACACAACTACATCATCAGCATAGGCTGAAAGACGAATAGGAGGAATATCCTCTGAAAGGCACACCCCTGCAATGCGACTTCTAATGCTATTTAGTAGTGGCTCTATAGCAATAGCATATAACATCCCAGACATAGAACATCCCTGCCTAATACCTCTACACACTTTAAAAGGAGCACTCAAACCACCGTTAACTTTCAATACACTTTCAATGTCACCATATATCACCTTTATCATGGCAATAAAACCAGAGCTGAACCCAAACGCCTCAAACGTGTGCCATAAATATTGATGTTCAACTCGGTCAAATGCCTTTTCCTGATCAATTGAAATTAGACCAGCATCCAACCCAATAGCCCTAGAGACGTCCAAAAAATCACGAATCAGAGAAATGTTATCCCCTATCTGCCTGCCAGGAACACAGTAGGACTGATCCGTATGTATGATTTGCCCCATCACCTCCCTCAGCCTGTTGGACAAAGCCTTTGACAATATCTTATAATCAGTACACAATAAAGCCACCGGCCTCCAGTTCTTCACCTCCCTCGGGTCACCCTTTTTGGGCAGTAGGGTGAGGACAGCCCTTCTGCAGCTTATTGGTAGTAACCCTCCGGTTAAACTATCATTGGCTACTTCTAACCAATCCTCTCCCAACATAGCCCAAAAAGACTTAAAAAAGTCAACGGGAAGCCCATCAATGCCTGGTGCCCTTCCATTTTCCATGCCTTTTAATGCAGTGTATAAATCCTGCAAAGACAATGGTTGCTCAAGCTCAACCTGAGCTTCTGCAGGCACCTTTGGGAGCCCATCAAAGAACTGCTGTGTCACTGTTTTGTCCTCTTTGTACTCACACTTGTAGAGCTCAGCATAGAACTCTACTGCCCTCTTTCTGATTTCACTAGGGCTAGTGAGCTCTTGTCCAACAGCTGATTTGAGACAATGAATAATTTTTCTTTGTCCATTCTTTTTCTCTAAACCAAAGAAAAATTTGGATGAGGCATCCATTTCAGATATGCCCTGAAATGTACTTCTCACCAGTGCCCCCTGTGCTCTGATACCCAGCAGATCTGCCAATGCAGCTTTTCTCCTCTTGAGGGCCTGAGTATGGCCTCGATCTCCTGTGGTCTCAACCAACATCATGAGTTCCACTATTTCAATCTCTAGGGCTTTCATTGATCTGGTGATATCCTTGGTGACATTCCTCGTGTATTGATTACAAAATTGTTGAATCTGTATTTTCCCTATATCCCACCATTGTTGAAGGGATACAAAACTGGCCTTTTGAGCCCTCCACCTCTCCCAAAAAATACTGAAACATTTCCTGAAGTGAGCATCACTCAATAAAGTTATATTAAAATGCCAATATGCGCTTTTAGGTTTTACATCGTTAATGAACACCACCTCTGTTATTAAACAATGATCAGAAAATCCCACTGGAGTTATCACACTTGATTTACAGACCTGAGATTGATGCTCAAAAACATAAAACCTATCTAACCTGGCCATAGAGATGATGTTCTCTCTCACATGCGCCCAGGTGTACTGCCTTGTTCCTTCATGTTGACTCCGCCAAATATCACACAGTTCATTTGTTACAATAAGGCGTTTTAAAAACGTCCTTGAGGCTATATGAGGTTCTTGGTGATTTCTATCTAAATCGCTAACTGTGCAGTTAAAATCCCCAGCAATAAACAAATAATCTTCTTTGTTACATTTCTCAATGGTATTTGATAATGTCTCTAAAAAACATACCCTCTCAACTGTCACCACTGGGGCATATACATTTATCAGACACATATTGATGTTTTCATACCTTGCTCTAACTTTTAATAACCTCCCCTCAACTACCTCTTCAACCTCATATGACAAAGGCAAAAACCCTTTTGAGAACAAGATAACCACACCCCCACTTTTTGAGTTTTTATGACTACACACCACTGTCCCCCCCCACTCCTGTTGCCACATAACTTCATTTTCCAAATTACTATGCGTTTCTTGTAGAAAAATTATGTCACTTCCCTTTCCCCTCATTAACTCATACACCATGGCTCTTTTTTTAACATCTCTTGCCCCATTTACGTTTAAAGAAGAGATCTTAAAACTGCTCATGGATAAGAAAAAAATACAGAGGAAGATACAGCCACCACATCTCTTTACAGAGTTAAAACTGCAACTGAACTCTTTCATTTTCTTTAGAATTTGCATCACTTATTACTCTCGTGACCACTTTCTTGAGTCTAGCAATTTCAGGGCTTTTCAAACCTCCCCCTGTAATTTTTGACATCAGAAACTTTGCTGATTCAATAAACAATTCACGTTCAGGGAAAAAATCAGTTACATTGTAATCCTGCATATATTTCTTCCCTTTTGTCAACTTCAGAAATTGACGTATCTTCTCGATCCCATACCTCCCTTCCACCCCATCTATCTCACTATATTGTTGTGACGCGTCAGATGACTCACTCTCGCTATCCTCCCCAGAAGAAAACCCCATCTCTACAACCTGTTCATCTTCACCTGATTTATCCATCTCTACCTTTCTCTTAGAATTAGACCCTTCACCACCCCTTAAATTCTTCCTTTTACTCCTCGGTATTTTGAAAACATCCGCTTCTTTTTCCGTTATTTCAATCTCCTCTTGACCTCCAATTTCATTTTCCAGCACCACCTCAGCGACGGCAGTCGCAATCTCACCTAGTGTTTCCCCTCCCTCTTTGTTCTGATCTACCACAATTGCCCCCGTATCCACAATGCCTTCCTCTCCTACTTTTCCAACCACATCTGCCCACCTTCTCTCTTCCCCTACACCTGTAGTATTTTCATCCCTTCGCTGTGGTACGTTAGTTGCACCCGCACTAAAGCTACTACCAGGCTCAGCGCGTTCATTCTCGGGACAATTACGCACCAAATGCCCCTCTCTTCCACATCCAAAACATTTCATTGATTCAGTAGATGCATAAAATACATAATCAAATCCATCAATCTTAAAACTAAACGCTAAATTCAGTTCATCTCCTTCCTTTTTTAAAATCATATGCACTTGTCTCCTATGAGACACGACATGTTTCAACAACGGAGATTTGCATCCAAAAAGAACCTTCTTTATTGTAGATACGATTTGACCATGGCGAGATAACTCTCGCTCTAACACTTCATCTCTAACAAATGGTGGCACGTTAGAAAGCATAACTTTCTTCGCAGGATTCATAAGCGGAAATACCGGCGTCTGTGTCTCCCGCAACACAACACCCCTCTCAACTATCTTATTCACCTTTTCAATTGAATCTAAGAATATCACTACAGCGCTATTCATCCTTGAGGCTGATTTGATGCTATCATACCCAATGATAGCACCCACAGCCAAGCTACATTCTTCCACTGAACACCCAGCCGCAGCAGGAATTTTTACTCCATGCCTCCGACTAAGTTTTTCAAACTCTACATTTCCGCGAGTGGCCATTGCAACCAGCCCCACCCGCTGGTTGTGCCCTCGCGAAAAACCAACCTCAAAGATCCCACCACCCCTATACGTGCTTAGTGATAGTTAAACAATATACCCTTAAAACAACTAAACTAATCAATATATATATATGTACATACCAAAACCCAATAGAGTGAAAAGAAATTCCATTCGTTCTCACAATCACTCCTGCTTGACGACTCACTCCCAGCATGCACTCCGAGAGAGAGAGAGAGAGAGAGAGAGAGAGAGAGAGAGAGAGAGAGAGAGAGAGAGAGAGAGAGAGAGATAGAGAGAGAGAGAGAGAGAGAGAGAGAGAGAGAGAAAAATGAGAGAAAATCACTTCCAGTGGAGAAAAACAGCTGAAGCTGTATCATCAGAATCAAGACAGGCTCGAACATTTCAAAGACAAACATGTTGTTTCTTCTGGTCTAATAAAATTAAAGCTCAGTCTTCATATGGCAGCCTGGCCTCTCAGCTCCAGCTAGCAATTAGACAACTGTAAAAGTGGAAAAAGAGGGGAGAGAGGAATGGCGGGGGAGATGGAGGGAGTCCTAAGTTAAATTACAGTGCCAGATTGAGACCATGTGAGCTCCCAAGGCGATGCGACATGAGAGAGAGGGAGGGATGGAGGGAGGGTAATACACTGGGGGCATGCATGGAGGGATGAGGTTTATATATCCTCTGATGTTACCCTATACATTGAGGATGATATCATGGTGCCTGCTGGCTCTGGGGTTGATCTCTGAGACTCTGGCCTGTAGTATAGATGCAGTCTGTGTGGATGTATGTTATGACTGCTGTCCCCCTTCCAGTATGGACCTCCTCTGCTGGACTAATCAACTCAATTAGACCAACAGGAACCAACAGAAACCCCTTCAATAGGAACTATTAACAGGATACAAACTGCTGACTGAACATGCTGCATGAACTTCCTGTGAACTGCTATAGGTTGTGCTATATGGTCAATCATCTCTCTCTCTCTCTGTTCCCCACCCCAACGCCCTCTCTATAGCCCCTTCTCCAGTGACTGTGATCAGGAAGGACCGTACGTCTCGTAACAGCATCTCTCTGTCCTGGCTGGAACCAGAGAGACCCAACGGCATCATACTGGACTACGAGGTCAAATACTACCAGAAGGTCGGTTCACAAACACCACTCATGCTTTAGTACTGTTCTCTGCTGTCCCCTTGCAGCCCTGTTCTTGTTCGACTGATTCCATTAACTGAAGAAAGAGAAGAGACAACATGTGAGCTTATTCTACCTCTCTCTCCCTTATTCCAGCCCCTCCTGGTTGTCCTCTGTTCTAATGTCTCCCTGGGGTAGTCTTCTGGCTCCTCTCTGGGTGCTGGGCCCTGGGTTGGGGAGGAGGGAAGAGGATCTGGGTTTGGCACCTCAGTGGGCTCTAACATAGTGGGCCTCTCTCCCTCTTACCCTGGCAGTGGATCAGAGAGAGTCAGGGAGAGAGGAGGAGAATCAGAACGAGAGGGAGAGTGTGGAGACAGGGTGAGGGGGACAATCAGAACGAGAGGGAGAGTGTGGAGACAGGGTGAGGGGGAGAGGGAGAGAGTGGAGACAGGGTGAGGGGGAGAATCAGAACGAGAGGGAGAGTGTGGAGACAGGGTGAGGGGGAGAATCAGAACGAGAGGGAGAGAGTGGAGACAGGGTGAGGGGGACAATCAGAACGAGAAGGAGAGTGTGGAGACAGGGTGAGGGGGAGAGGGAGAGAGTGGAGACAGGGTGAGGGGGAGAATCAGAACGAGAGGGAGAGAGTGGAGACAGGGTGAGGGGGAGAATCAGAACGAGAGGGAGAGAGTGGAGACAGGGTGAGGGGGAGAGAGTGGAGACAGGGTGAGGGGGAGAATCAGAACGAGAGGGAGAGTGTGGAGACAGGGTGAGGGGGAGAGAGTGGAGACAGGGTGAGGGGGAGAGAGTGGAGACAGGGTGAGGGGGAGAGAGTGGAGACAGGGTGAAGGGGAGAGTGTGGAGACAGGGTGAGGGGGAGAATCAGAACGAGAGGGAGAGTGTGGAGACAGGGTGAGGGGGAGAGGGAAAAGGGTGATCAGGGGTTCTTAGGGAGAGAGCTTTATTGCCATCTCCTATGGCAACCATTCTCACACAGAAAAAACATTCCACAGTCTAGTGGGTAAACGGTTGGGCAGGGTGACCACACACACACATGGGCAAACACACACACCCTCACACTGTCTGTGTATCTGACACACACTCTCTCACACTGAAACACCAACCAGCCAACCAGCTTTCTCTCTTCCACCTCCTGTCCTCTCCTGACCAGTCTTAATGGAGTGTAGTTTTATTGCTGACACTAAATGTGTCTGCAGGGCCTCTGTGAGGAAATTGGTGTAGAACGAATGGCTGGTTTTCAATGGAGCCAGACAGCTATGGGACAGAGCTATGGGTGACATTTGATAGTGAAATTAGCCGTGGTGACATGTTTTTAATCATTCCTAGAGAAATTGGCATTTCTAAGCTCCTCAGAGCTTTGTGGCTGCTCTGTTATACTGGTTTTTGTGTGAGCATAGGATATAGTTCCCCCATCTCTGGCTGCACGAGACCACTCCTGTACACCCGATCGCAAACAAACATTTTCTTCCCTTGGTACTGACCTGTCCCTGATGGGTGACCCGATGTGTTAACAGTCTCAGTCTTTTCCCCTCTCTCTCTCTCTCTCTCTCTCTCTCTCTCTCTCTCTCTCTCTCTCTCTCTCTTTCTCTCTCTCTCTCTCTGTCTCTCTCTCTCTCTCTCTCTCTCTCTCTCTCTCTCTCTCTATATATATATATATCTATCTCTCTGTCTCTCTCTCTGTCTCTCTCTATCTCTGTCTCTCTCTCTCTCTCTCTCTCTCTCTCTCTCTCTCTCTGTCTCTCTCTCTCTCTCTCTCTCTCTATCTCTGTCTCTCTCTCTCTCTCTCTCTCTCTCTGTCTCTCTCTCTCTCTCTCTCTCTCTCTCTATATATATATATATCTATCTCTCTGTCTCTCTCTCTGTCTCTCTCTGTCTCTCTCTATCTCTGTCTCTCTCTCTCTCGCTCTCTCTCTCTCTGTCTCTCTCTCTCTCTCTCTCTCTGTCTCCCCCATCTCTCTCTCTGTCTCTCTCTCTCTCTCTCTCTCTCTCTGTCTCTCTCTCTCTCAAATTCAAATTCAAATTCAAGCTGCTTTATTGGCATGAAAAACATTGTGTCAATATTGCCAAAGCAACAATGTATACAATATACATTGTAACAAAATTGTAAATGATAGCAAATAATAATATAAAATGGTAGTAAATAATAATACAAAAATAAATACAATAAAATGGTAACAGTCTACAGTAAACATTAATAATTATAGTAATAACAATAATAGTAATAATAAGTAAGTTACTGTTTACTATGCAGATGTTATTATTCAGTGTCCCTCAGGCTATGGCAGGAAAATACATATTTGGCTGCAAGAGGAGCCATTGCTCCTTCGCCCATGAGTATTCTTAGTTTTTCCTCTGGGTTCAATTTGTAAAAATGTGGAATATATGTAGTCATTTCTGTGAATAATGAATCTCTTTGTGAGGAATATTTATCACAGTAAAGGAGAAAGTGCATCTCTGTCTCTACCTCCCCTGTCATGCAGTGACCACATACACGCTCCTCTTTGGGTAGCCATGTCTTTTTATGTCTGCCGGTTTCTATTGCCAATCGGTGGTCACTCAGCCTGTACTTGGTAAGGATCTGTCTCTGCTTCGTATCTCTGACAGAGTAGAGATAATCAGCCAATTCATATTCTCTGTTTAGGGTCAGATAGCAATTTAGTCGGCTTTGGGATTTTGTTTCGTTTTTCCAGTATTGTAAGTATGATTCCTTTGATTGGTTCATGATTTTGTTTATTGGAATTCTTTCTTTTGAAGCAGTGCTGGTGTCAGCTTGATTGGTGAGGTCCAACACCAGCTGACTGAGAGGGCTCGTTTCTGGGCTCAGCTCTTGGGCTTGAAGTGCTTTAAATTGCAGACTCGAATTTGGACTTGAATTTAGATGTAGCCAAAATTTTAATGATCTTTTCTGTATTTTCATTATTACTGGAAAACGGCCCAATTCTGCCCTACATGCATTAGTTGGTGTATTTCTCTGGACTTGTAGAATTTTCCGACAGAATTCTGCATGTAGGGTTTCAATTGGATGTTTGTCCCACATTTTAAAATCCAGTTTATTGAGTGGCCCCCAAACCTCACTTCCATAAAGTGCTATTGGTAGGATTACACTGTCAAATATTTTAGTCCAAATTCTAATTGGGATGTTGATTTTGAATAATTTCATTTTTATTGCATACATTGCTCTGCGGGCTTTTTCTTTGAGTGCCTTCACTGCCATATTAAAGTTTCCCGATGCAGATATGGTCAGACCAAGGTAGGTGTAATTTTTTGTGTGTTCAATTAAGGTGTTGTTCAGGGTGAATTTACATTTTTGTTTCTGACATCTGGGTTTTTTTTGGAAAATCATGATTTTAGTTTTTTGGAAATTTACTGCCAGGGCCCAATTATGGCAATATTGCTCCAGAATATTAATGTTTTGTTGAAGACCTTCTTTGGTTGGTGATAGAAGTACCAAGTCATCAGCATATAGCAGGTATTTCACCTCTGTGTCAAATAGTGTGAGTCCTGGGGCTGGAGATTGGTCCAACATGTCTGCTAATTCATTGATATAAATGTTGAAAAGATTTGGACTCAAATTGCAGCCTTGTCTCACACCTCGACATTGTGAAAAAAATTCTGTTCTTTGGTTTTTGATTTTTATTGCACACTTGTTTTCTGTGTACATACATTTTATTAAGTCATACACCTTACCACCAAGCCCACTTTGTAGAATTTTGTAGAATAGCCCTTCGTGCCAAATCGAATCAAATGCTTTTTTAAAGTCAATAAAGCAAGCAAAGATTTTGCCCTCTTTTTTTTGGTGGACGTGTTTATTAATTAGTGTGTGTAAGGTGTATATATGGTCAGTAGTGCGATGGTTAGGGAGAAAGCCAATTTGACATTTACTTATTACATTTTTTTCTTGAAGAAAGGTTTGAATTCTTGAATTCAAAATGCTACAGAAAATCTTTCCCAAGTTACTGTTGACGCAAATTCCCCTGTAATTATTGGGGTCTGATTTGTCTCCACTTTTGTGGATAGGGGAGATGAGCCCCTGGTTCCAGACATCAGGGAAGCAGCCAGAAGTTAAAACCATGTTGAACAATTTAAGCACAGCATTTTGCAACTCAGGTGTGCTGTTTTTCAGCATTTCATTTCTGATGTTGTCTACACCACAAGCCTTTTTTGATTTAATAGATTTTAGCTTTTCATTTAGTTCTTGTTGGGTTATTGGGTAATCTAATGGATTTTGGTTGTTTTTAATGACTGATTCCAGGATGTTCAATTTTTCTTTAATTTCTAATTGGTTCTGGTTTAAGTCTTTTTGTGGGATGTTTTTGTATAGATTATCAAAGTAAGTTTTCCAAATTCCTACATCTTGTATGGCTAATTCTTGTGGCTTTGTTGTGCTTAAATTGTTCCACATGTCCCAGAACTGATTTTGGTCAATTGCGTTTTCAATTTCATCAAGTGTCTTGTTGGTATAATTCAATTTCTTGCATTTCAGTGTTTGTTTATACTGTTTCAGAGTTTCAAAGTATTCATATCGTAGCTCTGGGTTGTTTTGCTGCTTATGTTTTTTGTTTGACATTTGTCTTAGGTGTTTTCTAATTGTTTTACATTCATTATCAAACCATTTGTCAGTAACATTTTGATTTTTGCTTCTGATGTTGCATCGCTTTGGTTTTCTCAAATTTGCTTTCGATGCTGCTTTTTGGAATATGCAGTTGATGTTTTGGGTAGCTGAATTGACACCATCTTTATTGTTTTGGTACTGTGAGTTATTGAAAAACTGTATAGAGTTCATCATTTCATTTGAGTTCAATGTTTCAATGAACGCCTCTGCACTGTTTGGAGCCCATCTGAACGATTGGTTTATGTTGTAAAGTTTATTGGGCTGTTTTTTTGAATGAATATTGCCGGTTAATTTCTTCAGAAACACGTTGATCTGACTGTGATCTGACAATGGTGTCTGTGGTCTGACAGTGAATGCACTAATGGAGGAGGGGTCAATGTCAGTGATGGCATAATCGACTACACTTGTCCCAAGAGCTGAGCAGTAAGTAAACTGACCTAAAGAGTCCCCTCTGATTCTACCATTAAGCATGTACAGGCCTAAGGCTCGACAGAGATGTACTAACTCTTTTCCATTTTTGTTCAGTGTTTGGTCAGGACTGTTTCTATTATTTATAATAGGGCTACTGTACAAGGAGGGGTGTCCAAATATGTGGTGGTTACCTCCCGCATCAGTGTAGTCAGGCTCAGAACCTGTTCTTGCATTGAAATCTCCACAAAGAAGCACTTTACCCTGCGCCTGAAATGTAATGATTTCTGTCTGGAGATTGTCAAAAAACTGATCATCATAATATGATGAATCTGAAGGAGGAGCATAAGCTGCACATATGTATACATCATTGTCACAATAGATTGTACCTTTGTTAAGTTTTAGCCAAATGTGAGTGGTACCTTTTTTCATTTCATTCAGTGCTAAGTCCTGCTTATGCCAAATGATGATTCCACCTGAGTCTCGGCCCCGTTTAACATTTTTATGTTTGATTGATGGTAGTAAACTTTCTCTATAGCCTGAGGGACACTGAGTATCTATGTCTCCACGACACCATGTTTCCAGTAGGATTATGATGTCCTGTCCCTTGATGTTTTTAATCAATTCTGGATTAGTTGTTTTATAACCAAAATGTGAAGAGTATAGGCCCTGGATATTCCAAGAGCTGATAGTTAATGATCTCATTTATAATAAGTGATATTCACTGGTTTGAGTAAAGTACATCGAAAAAAACAAAAAAAATAAAATATGTATATATACACATATACATATATATACATACATATATACACATATACATACATATATACATACACATACATATATATATACATATATACATACATACACATACACATACATACACATATATACATACATACATACACACACACACACACACATACATACACACACACACATACATACATACATATATATATACATATATATACACATACATATATATATATATATACACACATACATGCACATACACATATACACACATACATACATACATACACACACACGCGCACACACACACACACACACACACACACACACACACACACACCATTACATATAATAATTATTATAATACCGGTGTCAATACATTTAGGAATATTTGTAAACAAATGAATAAGAATGGAATAAGATTGCATTGTACTTATGTTATGTGCAATCTGCAACCCTGTGTGTTTGTGTGTGTGTGTGTGTGTGCGCGTGCGTGCCCGTGTGTGAATTAAAGGGACTGTCTAGCTCAGTAGTCTGCATATTAGTTGCAGTAGTTGGCGCACCTCTCCTATCTCTGATTGTTCTAGGGGTCTTCTGCCAGAGGTTACCTCAGCATATGTAGGCTGACAATCTAATTGATACATGGTGTGGACTGCATCATGTGGTCTACTTCCCTGAAGGGCAGTGTTCTGACCGACCCTGGAGTAGTGGTCAGAGCTGTGTTGTGATGGGCTGGGTCTAGTAGAGCTGTGTTGTGATGGGACAGGTCTAGTAGAGCTGTGTTGTGATGGGCCGGGTCTAGTAGAGCTGCGTTGTGATGGGCCGGGTCTAGTAGAGCTGTGTTGTGATGGGCCGGGTCTAGTAGAGCTGTGTTGTGATGGGCCGGGTCTAGTAGAGCTTTGTTGTGATGGGCCAGGTCTAGTAGAGCTGTGTTGTGATGGGCCAGGTCTAGTAGAGCTGTGTTGTGATGGGCCAGGTCTAGTAGAGCTTTGTTGTGATGGGCCAGGTCTAGTAGAGCTGTGTTGTGATGGGCCGGGTCTAGTAGAGCTGTGCTGTGTTGGGCCTGGTCTAGTAGAGCTGTGCTGTGTTGGGCCTGGTCTAGTAGAGCTGTGCTGTAATAAGCCATGTCTGGCTCTTTTCTCCTCGGGATGGTGGAGGTACTGTTGTTTCAGAAGGTGGGGCGGGGGACCTTTGTTGCTGGGGTGATGGGTGTGTGGGTCCCTGCCAAGTGTTGCATCTTTTAGGTCCTTGGCAAAGGTTCTGAAACTGTCCTGATCAAGATGTATATTATCATATAAGTGTTGACATGTCAGAGTGGGGTGGTGAGCCGTTCTGACGTTGAGCAGTGAGGCACAGTCCACAGTGATCTGTTGATTTATTTTGTCGATCAACTTTTCTGGGAAGTCTTTTCTTGGTAGGAGGGTGGACACAACTATATTGGTTGTTGGGAACATAGCCTGTGCCCGTTCTGCCACTCTTCTCACTGCCCCAGATACATTTTCACCTTTGGCATGAAGGTCGTTTGTGCCAGTGTGGATGATGATGTTGTCAGGGGTGTCAATCCTGGTCTGACTGAGTAGCTGCATTGCACTCTCAGTTGTAGGACACCAGAACTTATACACCTGGTGTCTAGGGAATAATCTTTCCTGGACTAAGAACTTCCCATTTGAATCAATTAGAATTGCAGTTGTGGGTGATTGTCTGGGTGGAGCAGACTGGGAGGCTGGTATTCTGACCTGGGCTGGAGCAGACTGGGAGGCTGGTAGGTTAACCTGGGCTGGAGCAGACTGGGAGGCTGGTATTCTGACCTGGGCTGGAGCGGACTGGGAGGCTGGTAGGTTGACCTGGGCTGGAGCAGACTGGGAGGCTGGTATTCTGACCTGGGCTGGAGCAGACTGGGAGGCTGGTAGGTTGACCTGGGCTGGAGCAGACTGAGAGGCTGGTAGGTTGACCTGGGCTGGAGCAGACTGGTAGGCTGGTGCAGTGTCATCCGGCTGTGTAGTGGAGGCCATGCTGGTCTCAGGTTCTGCTTGTGTTGTACCAAGCTGGTGGACATGTTTTCTAGATGCAGAGGACACAATGACTCTCTGCCGGTTGAGGGTGTCAATGTACCTCTCTTTTTGTTCGAGCTCCTTTCTAGTTGTGCTCAGATGGTCTCTGAGGTCATCATTTGTCTGACTCAGCTTGTCCATTCTGCTTTCTAATTTAGCTATGGATGCTCTGCTCTCCTCCCTGAACTGTTTCATCTCTTCTTTGAGTTTCTGGACAGTTTCCTCCTCTTGAAGCTTCTTCTCTCTGAGTTCTATGACCTCTGCTTCGACTAGAGAGAGGGTGTTGTGGAAACGTTGCATAGCAGGTGTTCTTATTGAAATTGTCATGTCCTTGACTCTGTCTGCTGCAGGTGAGGTAGGTAAAGGGACGTTGAGGGCTTCCTGCTGGGTCACAGAGACCATTGGGGTCTGCTTTTCTCCATCTCCCTCCTTGACTTTTTCCTCATTTTCTGAGATGATGTCAGCGTCTTCTTTTAGGGTAGCAAACCTATTCTCAAAAGCCTGGAGGCTTGAATCATTGCCTTGTATCAATACAGTTCCATTATTATATAAGTTTACTGTTTGATATGTGTTGCTCTGGTCAGCTTCTTCAAAAATGCTGATCTGACATCCTTGGCTGATGCCCCTCTTTTTTGAGAAAGGGAAATGGTTGCAAATAACCTTTTTCCATATGTTCCCTCGATTGGTATTAAAAATTAAATTTGCTCTTGTTTTGTAACTGGTAAGATCTGCAAACAGGCATTCATGGTTCTGTCCCATCAACAAACCTTTGAAACTTTTCTTAGCTTTCTCTGTTTGGATGTCTGGTGGGTAAACAATTTCCATAGCAACGCTGGTGATGTTGGCTACAATGTTGCAATAGAAGTGCTGTTTCTTGTATAATGCTCTCTTGTTTCTTCAGAGGACTGTTTCACTTTGTTGTCCTTTTTTCTTTTCCTTTTTCTTCTGTCCTTATTTTGTCCTTATTTTGTCTTCCTTTCTTCTGTTAACTAGATATTTTTTTTGTTATTCTTTGTAAGCTAGCTAGCTTCTTCCAGGAGAGTCCCTAGCAACTGCTTAGCAACATGTAAACAATTCAGCTAACAATTCAGCTAGCTAAGATAACTGTATAATTTTATGAAAAATAGTTACTTTTTCAAAATCCTGTCTTTTTGGTTTGTTGCTTGTATTGTCTTCTATTGAGTCTTGCAGTTTTCTTTTGATTTTTTCGATGTACTTCACTCTAAAAAACCATTTAAATCTCAATATATACAGGAGCTCATTTTTCAGCAGCTGCTCAATTTGGAACTCCGGAACTCTCTCTCTCTCTCTCTCTCTCTCTCTCTCTCTCTCTCTCTCTATCTTTCTCTCTGTCTCTCTCTCTCTCTCTATCTTTCTCTCTGTCTCTCTCTATCTTTCTCTCTGTCTCTCTCTCTCTCTCTGTCTCTCTCTCTCTCTCTCTCTATCTTTCTCTCTGTCTCTCTCTCTCTATCTTTCTCTCTGTCTCTCTCTCTCTCTCTGTCTCTCTCTCTCTTTCTCTCAATTCAATTTAAGGGGCTGTATTGGCCTTTTGAAACATATGTTTACATTGCCAAAGCAAGTGAAATAGATAATAAACAAAGGTTTAAACATTACACTCACAAAACTTCCAAAATAATAAATACATTTCAAATGTCATATTATATCTATATACAGTGTTGTAATGAAAGTACAAAAGGGAAAATCAAACATAAACATACAAACATAAATATAGGTTGTATTTACAATGGTGTCTGTTCTTCACTGGTTGCCCTTTTCTTGTGGCAACAGGTCACACATCTTGTGGCTGTGATTGCACACTGGTATTTCACCCAATAGATATGGGAGTTTATCAAAACTGGGTTTGTTTTCAAATTCTCTGTGGGTCTGTGTAATTTGAGGGAAATATTGTTTGCGTTTGTGAACAGAGCCCCAGGACCAGCTTGCTTGTGGGGCTCTTCTCCAGGTTAATGTATCTCTCTCTCTCTCTCTCTCTCTCTCTCTCTCTCTCTCTCTCTCTCTCTCTCTCTCTCTCTCTCTCTCCCTCCACCCCTCCACCCCTCTCTCTCCCACACTGTCTCTCTCTCTCTCTCTCTCTCTCTCTCTCTCTCCCTCCCTCTCTCCCTCTCTCTCTCTCCCCCCTCTCTCTCTCTCTCTCTCTCTCTCTCCCTCCACCCCTCCACCCCTCTCTCTCTCACACTGTCTCTCTCTCTCTCTCTCCCTCCCTCTCTCCCTCTCTCCCCCCCCCCTCTCTCTCTCTCACACACTCTCTCTCTCACACTGTCTCTCTCTCTCTCCCCCCTCTCTCTGTCTCTCTCTCTCTCTCCCCCTCCCTCCCTCCCTCTCTCTCGCTCTCTCTCTCTCCCTCTCGCTCTCTCTCTCTCCCCCCCTCTCTCTCTCTCTCTCCCTCCACCCCTCTCTCTCTCACTCTCTCTCTCTCTCTCTCTCCCTCTCTCTCTCTCTATCTCTCTCTCTCTCTCTCTCTCCCTCTATCTCTCTCTCTCTCTATCTATCTCTCTCTCTCCCTCTCTCTCTCTCTATCTCTCTCTCTCGCTCTCTCTTAGACTCTCTCCCTCTCTCTCTCTCTCTCTCTCTCTCTCTCTCTTTATCTCCATTCACCCCTCTCTCTCTCACACTCTCTCTCTCTCTCTCTCTCTGTCTGTGTGATCAGTCAGGCTTAGATCTCAGTCCCCGGTGGCCCCTAATCCTCTGATTAGCAGGCAGAATGGTGCCCTCCTCCTCTCTCTTGGGAAAACACAGGTCTAGGATCAGATCACCTTACCCCACAACCTAACCTCAACCATCAAAAGGACAAACACTAAACTGATATGAGGTCTGGCTCTATAAGGTCTGTTTCCTTCCACTTTCCTGTGTGACCTTTCTCAGCACTCTCAGCTTGGCACAGGAATAGCTGAGCTGTCGCCCTTGATCCGCTCCACCATCCGAGGGGCTCTAGCTGCTGCAGGCATGACTGGGGCCTCCTAACCCCCAGGACAATAGGCTCCTCCAAGTGGAACGGCCAGGGCTGGGACACCCAGGGAGACACAGTGGACAGGCAGGGTAGGCTGTTGACGTACCCAGGCACAGGACCTCTAGATCAGGCCTGACTGACGGTGACTGAGGGCCTCTATGCCCAGCAGTGGGGACCCAATCTGATCACAAGACTCCCAGGG